>NC_134698.1:8245372-8322121 GCF_050947455.1 Rhinoderma darwinii | reverse complement strand
AGTACAGTGTATAGTACTATTATATTCAGGAGTACAGTGTATATAGTACTATTATATTCAGGAGTACAGTGTATAGTACTATTATATTCAGGAGTGCAGTGTATAGTAATATTATATTCAGGAGCACAGTGTATAGTACTATTATATTCAGGAGTACAGTGTATAGTACTATTATATTCAGGGGCACAGTGTATATAGTACTATTATATTCAGGAGCACAGCGTATATTACTATTATATTCAGGAGTACAGTGTATGATACTATCATATTCAGGAGCGCAGTGTATAGTACTATTATATACAGGAGTACAGTGTATAGTACTATTATATTTAGGAGTGCAGTGTATAGTGCTATTATATTCAGGAGCGCAGTGTATAGTACTATTATATTCAGGAGTACAGCGTATGATACTATCATATTCAGGAGCGCAGTGTATAGTACTATTATATACAGGAGTACAGTGTATAGTACTATTATATTCAGGAGCACAGTGTATAGTACTATTATATTCAGGGGCGCAGTGTATAGTACTATTATATTCAGGGGCGCAGTGTATAGTACTATTATATTCAGGAGCGCAGTGTGTATAGTACTATTATATTCAGGAGTACAGTGTATAATACTATTATATTCAGGAGCGCAGTGTATAGTACTATTATATTCAGGAGTACAGTGTATAGTACTATTATATTCAGGAGTACAGTGTATAGTACTATTATATTCAGGAGTACAGTGTATAGTATTATTATATTCAGGAGCGCAGTGTATAATACTATTATATTTAGGAGCACAGTGTATAGTACTATTCTATTCAGGAGTACAGTGTATAGTACTATTATATTCAGGAGTACAGTGTATATAGTACTATTATATTCAGGAGTACAGTGTATAGTACTATTATATTCAGGAGTGCAGTGTATAGTAATATTATATTCAGGAGCGCAGTGTATAGTACTATTATATTCAGGAGTACACGGTATAGTACTATTATATTCAGGAGCGCAGTGTATAGTACTATTATATTCAGGGGCACAGTGTATAGTACTATTATATTCAGGAGTACAGTGTATATTACTATTATATTCAGGAGTACAGTGTATAGTACTATTATATTCAGGAGCACAGTGTATAGTACTATTATATTCAGGAGTACAGTGTATAGTACTATTATATTCAGGGGCGCAGTGTCTAGTACTATTATATTCAGGAGTACAGTGTATAGTACTATTATATTCAGGAGTACAGTGTATAGTACTATTATATTCAGGAGTACAGTGTATAGTACTATTATATTCAGGGGCACAGTGTATAGTACTATTATATTCAGGAGCACAGTGTATAGTACTATTATATTCAGGAGTGCAGTGTATAGTACTATTATATTCAGGAGCGCAGTGTATAGTACTATTATATTCAGGAGTGCAGTGTATAGTACTATTATATTCAGGAGTACAGTATACAGTACTATTATATTCAGGAGCGCAGTGTATATAGTACTATTATATTCAGGAGCGCAGTGTATAGTACTATTATATTCAGGAGTACAGTATACAGTACTATTATATTCAGGAGCGCAGTGTATAGTACTATTATATTCAGGAGTACAGTATACAGTACTATTATATTCAGGAGCAGAGTGTATAATGCAAATATATTCAGGGGCACAGTGTATAGTACTATTATATTCAGGAGTACAGTGTATAGTACTATTATATTCAGGAGTACAGTGTATAGTATTATTATATTCAGGAGCGCAGTGTATAATACTATTATATTTAGGAGCACAGTGTATAGTACTATTCTATTCAGGAGTACAGTGTATAGTACTATTATATTCAGGAGTACAGTGTATATAGTACTATTATATTCAGGAGTACAGTGTATAGTACTATTATATTCAGGAGTGCAGTGTATAGTAATATTATATTCAGGAGCGCAGTGTATAGTACTATTATATTCAGGAGTACAGTGTATAGTACTATTATATTCAGGGGCACAGTGTATAGTACTATTATATTCAGGAGTACAGTGTATATAGTACTATTACATTCAGGAGTACAGTGTATAGTACTATTATATTCAGGAGTACAGTGTATAGTACTATTATATTCAGGAGTACAGTGTATAGTACTATTATATTTAGGAGTACAGTGTATAGTGCTATTCTATTCAGGAGTACAGTGTATAGTACTATTATATTCAGGAGTACAGTGTATAGTATTATTATATTCAGGAGCGCAGTGTATAATACTATTATATTTAGGAGCACAGTGTATAGTACTATTCTATTCAGGAGTACAGTGTATAGTACTATTATATTCAGGAGTACAGTGTATATAGTACTATTAGATTCAGGAGTACAGTGTATAGTACTATTATATTCAGGAGTGCAGTGTATAGTAATATTATATTCAGGAGTGCAGTGTATAGTAATATTATATTCAGGAGCACAGTGTATAGTACTATTATATTCAGGAGTACAGTGTATAGTACTATTATATTCAGGGGCACAGTGTATAGTACTATTATATTCAGGAGTACAGTGTATATAGTACTATTATATTCAGGAGTACAGTGTATAGTACTATTATATTCAGGAGTACAGTGTATAGTACTATTATATTCAGGAGTACAGTGTATAGTACTATTATATTTAGGAGTACAGTGTATAGTGCTATTATATTCAGGAGCGCAGTGCATAGTACTATTATATTCAGGAGTACAGCGTATGATACTATCATATTCAGGAGCGCAGTGTATAGTACTATTATATACAGGAGTACAGTGTATAACACTATTATATTCAGGAGCGCAGTGTATAGTACTATTATATTCAGGAGTGCAGTGTATAGTACTATTATATTCAGGAGTACAGTGTATAGTACTATTATATTCAGGAGTACAGTGTATAGTACTATTATATTCAGGAGCACAGTGTATAGTACTATTCTATTCAGGAGTACAGTGTATAGTACTATTATATTCAGGAGTACAGTGTATAGTACTATTATATTCAGGAGTACAGTGTATAGTATTATTATATTCAGGAGCGCAGTGTATAATACTATTATATTTAGGAGCACAGTGTATAGTACTATTATATTCAGGAGTACAGTGTATAGTACTATTATATTCAGGGGCACAGTGTATAGTACTATTATATTCAGGAGTACAGTGTATAGTACTATTATATTCAGGAGTACAGTGTATAGTACTATTATATTCAGGAGTACAGTGTATAGTACTATTATATACAGGAGCACAGTGTATAGTACTATTATATTCAGGAGTACAGTGTATATAGTACTATTACATTCAGGGGCACAGTGTATAGTACTATCATATTCAGGAGCGCAGTGTATAGTACTATTATATACAGGAGTACAGTGTATAGTACTATTATATTCAGGAGCACAGTGTATAGTACTATTATATTCAGGGGCGCAGTGTATAGTACTATTATATTCAGGAGCACAGTGTATAGTACTATTATATTCAGGAGCGCAGTGTATAGTACTATTATATTCAGGAGTACAGTGTATATTACTATTATATTCAGGAGTACAGTGTATATAGTACTATTATATTCAGGAGTACAGTGTATAGTACTATTATATTCAGGAGTGCAGTGTATAGTAATATATTCAGGAGCACAGTGTATAGTACTATTATATTCAGGAGTACAGTGTATAGTACTATTATATTCAGGGGCACAGTGTATATAGTACTATTATATTCAGGAGCACAGCGTATATTACTATTATATTCAGGAGTACAGTGTATGATACTATCATATTCAGGAGCGCAGTGTATAGTACTATTATATACAGGAGTACAGTGTATAGTACTATTATATTTAGGAGTACAGTGTATAGTGCTATTATATTCAGGAGCGCAGTGTATAGTACTATTATATTCAGGAGTACAGCGTATGATACTATCATATTCAGGAGCGCATTTTATAGTACTATTATATACAGGAGTACAGTGTATAGTACTATTATATTCAGGAGCACAGTGTATAGTACTATTATATTCAGGAGCACAGTGTATAGTACTATTATATTCAGGGGCGCAGTGTATAGTACTATTATATTCAGGGGCGCAGTGTATAGTACTATTATATTCAGGAGCGCAGTGTGTATAGTACTATTATATTCAGGAGTACAGTGTATAATACTATTATATTCAGGAGCGCAGTGTATAGTACTATTATATTCAGGAGTGCAGTGTATAGTACTATTATATTCAGGAGCACAGTGTATAGTACTATTATATTCAGGAGTACAGTGTATAGTACTATTATATTCAGGAGTACAGTGTATAGTACTATTATATTCAGGAGTACAGTGTATAGTATTATTATATTCAGGAGCGCAGTGTATAATACTATTATATTTAGGAGCACAGTGTATAGTACTATTCTATTCAGGAGTACAGTGTATAGTACTATTATATTCAGGAGTACAGTGTATATAGTACTATTATATTCAGGAGTACAGTGTATAGTACTATTATATTCAGGAGTGCAGTGTATAGTAATATTATATTCAGGAGCGCAGTGTATAGTACTATTATATTCAGGAGTACAGTGTATAGTACTATTATATTCAGGGGCACAGTGTATAGTACTATTATATTCAGGAGTACAGTGTATATAGTACTATTACATTCAGGAGTACAGTGTATAGTACTATTATATTCAGGAGTACAGTGTATAGTACTATTATATTCAGGAGTACAGTGTATAGTACTATTATATTCAGGAGTACAGTTTATAGTACTATTATATTTAGGAGTACAGTGTATAGTACTATTATATACAGGAGTACAGTGTATAACACTATTATATTCAGGAGCGCAGTGTATAGTACTATTATATTCAGGAGTGCAGTGTATAGTACTATTATATTCAGGAGCACAGTGTATAGTACTATTCTATTCAGGAGTACAGTGTATAGTACTATTATATTCAGGAGTACAGTGTATAGTACTATTATATTCAGGAGTACAGTGTATAGTATTATTATATTCAGGAGCGCAGTGTATAATACTATTATATTTAGGAGCACAGTGTATAGTACTATTATATTCAGGAGTACAGTGTATAGTACTATTATATTCAGGGGCACAGTGTATAGTACTATTATATACAGGAGTACAGTGTATAGTACTATTATATTCAGGAGTACAGTGTATAGTACTATTATATTCAGGAGCACAGTGTATAGTACTATTCTATTCAGGAGTACAGTGTATAGTACTATTATATTCAGGAGTACAGCGTATGATACTATCATATTCAGGAGCGCACTGTATAGTACTATTATATACAGGAGTACAGTGTATAGTACTATTATATTCAGGAGTACAGTATACAGTACTATTATATTCAGGAGCAGAGTGTATAATGCAAATATATTCAGGGGCACAGTGTATAGTACTATTATATACAGGAGTACAGTGTATAGTACTATTATATTTAGGAGTACAGTGTATAGTGCTATTATATTCAGGAGCGCAGTGTATAGTACTATTATATTCAGGAGTACAGCGTATGATACTATCATATTCAGGAGCGCAGTGTATAGTACTATTATATACAGGAGTACAGTGTATAGTACTATTATATTCAGGAGCACAGTGTATAGTACTATTATATTCAGGGGCGCAGTGTATAGTACTATTATATTCAGGAGCACAGTGTATAGTACTATTATATTCAGGAGCGCAGTGTATAGTACTATTATATTCAGGAGTACAGTGTATAGTACTATTATATTCAGGAGTACAGTGTATATAGTACTATTATATTCAGGAGTACAGTGTATAGTACTATTATATTCAGGAGCGCAGTGTATAGTACTATTATATTCAGGAGTACAGTGTATAGTACTATTATATTCAGGAGTACAGTGTATATAGTACTATTATATTCAGGAGTACAGTGTATAGTACTATTATATTCAGGAGTGCAGTGTATAGTAATATTATATTCAGGAGCACAGTGTATAGTACTATTATATTCAGGAGTACAGTGTATAGTACTATTATATTCAGGGGCACAGTGTATATAGTACTATTATATTCAGGAGCACAGTGTATAGTACTATTATATACAGGAGTACAGTGTATAGTACTATTATATTCAGGAGCACAGTGTATAGTACTATTATATTCAGGGGCGCAGTGTATAGTACTATTATATTCAGGGGCGCAGTGTATAGTACTATTATATTCAGGAGCGCAGTGTGTATAGTACTATTATATTCAGGAGTACAGTGTATAATACTATTATATTCAGGAGCGCAGTGTATAGTACTATTATATTCAGGAGTACAGTGTATAGTACTATTATATTCAGGAGTACAGTGTATAGTACTATTATATTCAGGAGTACAGTGTATAGTATTATTATATTCAGGAGCGCAGTGTATAATACTATTATATTTAGGAGCACAGTGTATAGTACTATTCTATTCAGGAGTACAGTGTATAGTACTATTATATTCAGGAGTACAGTGTATATAGTACTATTATATTCAGGAGTGCAGTGTATAGTAATATTATATTCAGGAGCGCAGTGTATAGTACTATTATATTCAGGAGTACACGGTATAGTACTATTATATTCAGGAGCGCAGTGTATAGTACTATTATATTCAGGGGCACAGTGTATAGTACTATTATATTCAGGAGTACAGTGTATATTACTATTATATTCAGGAGTACAGTGTATAGTACTATTATATTCAGGAGCACAGTGTATAGTACTATTATATTCAGGAGTACAGTGTATAGTACTATTATATTCAGGGGCGCAGTGTCTAGTACTATTATATTCAGGAGTACAGTGTATAGTACTATTATATTCAGGAGTACAGTGTATAGTACTATTATATTCAGGAGTACAGTATACAGTACTATTATATTCAGGAGCGCAGTGTATATAGTACTATTATATTCAGGAGCGCAGTGTATAGTACTATTATATTCAGGAGTACAGTATACAGTACTATTATATTCAGGAGCGCAGTGTATAGTACTATTATATTCAGGAGTACAGTATACAGTACTATTATATTCAGGAGCAGAGTGTATAATGCAAATATATTCAGGGGCACAGTGTATAGTACTATTATATACAGGAGTACAGTGTATAGTACTATTATATTTAGGAGTACAGTGTATAGTGCTATTATATTCAGGAGCGCAGTGTATAGTACTATTATATTCAGGAGTACAGCGTATGATACTATCATATTCAGGAGCGCAGTGTATAGTACTATTATATACAGGAGTACAGTGTATAGTACTATTATATTCAGGAGCACAGTGTATAGTACTATTATATTCAGGGGCGCAGTGTATAGTACTATTATATTCAGGAGCACAGTGTATAGTACTATTATATTCAGGAGCGCAGTGTATAGTACTATTATATTCAGGAGTACAGTGTATAGTACTATTATATTCAGGAGTACAGTGTATATAGTACTATTATATTCAGGAGTACAGTGTATAGTACTATTATATTCAGGAGCGCAGTGTATAGTACTATTATATTCAGGAGTACAGTGTATAGTACTATTATATTCAGGAGTACAGTGTATATAGTACTATTATATTCAGGAGTACAGTGTATAGTACTATTATATTCAGGAGTGCAGTGTATAGTAATATTATATTCAGGAGCACAGTGTATAGTACTATTATATTCAGGAGTACAGTGTATAGTACTATTATATTCAGGGGCACAGTGTATATAGTACTATTATATTCAGGAGCACAGCGTATATTACTATTATATTCAGGAGTACAGTGTATGATACTATCATATTCAGGAGCGCAGTGTATAGTACTATTATATACAGGAGTACAGTGTATAGTACTATTATATTTAGGAGTACAGTGTATAGTGCTATTATATTCAGGAGCGCAGTGTATAGTACTATTATATTCAGGAGTACAGCGTATGATACTATCATATTCAGGAGCGCAGTGTATAGTACTATTATATACAGGAGTACAGTGTATAGTACTATTATATTCAGGAGCACAGTGTATAGTACTATTATATTCAGGGGCGCAGTGCATAGTACTATTATATTCAGGGGCGCAGTGTATAGTACTATTATATTCAGGAGCGCAGTGTGTATAGTACTATTATATTCAGGAGTACAGTGTATAATACTATTATATTCAGGAGCGCAGTGTATAGTACTATTATATTCAGGAGTACAGTGTATAGTACTATTATATTCAGGAGTACAGTGTATAGTACTATTATATTCAGGAGTACAGTGTATAGTATTATTATATTCAGGAGCGCAGTGTATAATACTATTATATTTAGGAGCACAGTGTATAGTACTATTCTATTCAGGAGTACAGTGTATATAGTACTATTATATTCAGGAGTACAGTGTATAGTACTATTATATTCAGGAGTGCAGTGTATAGTAATATTATATTCAGGAGCGCAGTGTATAGTACTATTATATTCAGGAGTACAGTGTATAGTACTATTATATTCAGGGGCACAGTGTATAGTACTATTATATTCAGGAGTACAGTGTATATAGTACTATTACATTCAGGAGTACAGTGTATAGTACTATTATATTCAGGAGTACAGTGTATAGTACTATTATATTCAGGAGTACAGTGTATAGTACTATTATATTTAGGAGTACAGTGTATAGTGCTATTCTATTCAGGAGTACAGTGTATAGTACTATTATATTCAGGAGTACAGTGTATAGTATTATTATATTCAGGAGCGCAGTGTATAATACTATTATATTTAGGAGCACAGTGTATAGTACTATTCTATTCAGGAGTACAGTGTATAGTACTATTATATTCAGGAGTACAGTGTATATAGTACTATTAGATTCAGGAGTACAGTGTATAGTAATATTATATTCAGGAGTGCAGTGTATAGTAATATTATATTCAGGAGCACAGTGTATAGTACTATTATATTCAGGAGTACAGTGTATAGTACTATTATATTCAGGGGCACAGTGTATAGTACTATTATATTCAGGAGTACAGTGTATATAGTACTATTATATTCAGGAGTACAGTGTATAGTACTATTATATTCAGGAGTACAGTGTATAGTACTATTATATTCAGGAGTACAGTGTATAGTACTATTATATTTAGGAGTACAGTGTATAGTGCTATTATATTCAGGAGCGCAGTGCATAGTACTATTATATTCAGGAGTACAGCGTATGATACTATCATATTCAGGAGCGCAGTGTATAGTACTATTATATACAGGAGTACAGTGTATAACACTATTATATTCAGGAGCGCAGTGTATAGTACTATTATATTCAGGAGTGCAGTGTATAGTACTATTATATTCAGGAGTACAGTGTATAGTACTATTATATTCAGGAGTACAGTGTATAGTACTATTATATTCAGGAGCACAGTGTATAGTACTATTCTATTCAGGAGTACAGTGTATAGTACTATTATATTCAGGAGTACAGTGTATAGTACTATTATATTCAGGAGTACAGTGTATAGTATTATTATATTCAGGAGCGCAGTGTATAATACTATTATATTTAGGAGCACAGTGTATAGTACTATTATATTCAGGAGTACAGTGTATAGTACTATTATATTCAGGGGCACAGTGTATAGTACTATTATATACAGGAGCACAGTGTATAGTACTATTATATTCAGGAGTACAGTGTATATAGTACTATTACATTCAGGGGCACAGTGTATAGTACTATCATATTCAGGAGCGCAGTGTATAGTACTATTATATACAGGAGTACAGTGTATAGTACTATTATATTCAGGAGCACAGTGTATAGTACTATTATATTCAGGGGCGCAGTGTATAGTACTATTATATTCAGGAGCACAGTGTATAGTACTATTATATTCAGGAGCGCAGTGTATAGTACTATTATATTCAGGAGTACAGTGTATAGTACTATTATATTCAGGAGTACAGTGTATATAGTACTATTACATTCAGGGGCACAGTGTATAGTACTATCATATTCAGGAGCGCAGTGTATAGTACTATTATATACAGGAGTACAGTGTATAGTACTATTATATTCAGGAGCACAGTGTATAGTACTATTATATTCAGGGGCGCAGTGTATAGTACTATTATATTCAGGAGCACAGTGTATAGTACTATTATATTCAGGAGCGCAGTGTATAGTACTATTATATTCAGGAGTACAGTGTATATTACTATTATATTCAGGAGTACAGTGTATATAGTACTATTATATTCAGGAGTACAGTGTATAGTACTATTATATTCAGGAGTGCAGTGTATAGTAATATTATATTCAGGAGCACAGTGTATAGTACTATTATATTCAGGAGTACAGTGTATAGTACTATTATATTCAGGGGCACAGTGTATATAGTACTATTATATTCAGGAGCACAGCGTATATTACTATTATATTCAGGAGTACAGTGTATGATACTATCATATTCAGGAGCGCAGTGTATAGTACTATTATATACAGGAGTACAGTGTATAGTACTATTATATTTAGGAGTACAGTGTATAGTGCTATTATATTCAGGAGCGCAGTGTATAGTACTATTATATTCAGGAGTACAGCGTATGATACTATCATATTCAGGAGCGCATTTTATAGTACTATTATATACAGGAGTACAGTGTATAGTACTATTATATTCAGGAGCACAGTGTATAGTACTATTATATTCAGGAGCACAGTGTATAGTACTATTATATTCAGGGGCGCAGTGTATAGTACTATTATATTCAGGGGCGCAGTGTATAGTACTATTATATTCAGGAGCGCAGTGTGTATAGTACTATTATATTCAGGAGTACAGTGTATAATACTATTATATTCAGGAGCGCAGTGTATAGTACTATTATATTCAGGAGTGCAGTGTATAGTACTATAATATTCGGGAGCACAGTGTATAGTACTATTATATTCAGGAGTACAGTGTATAGTACTATTATATTCAGGAGTACAGTGTATAGTACTATTATATTCAGGAGTACAGTGTATAGTATTATTATATTCAGGAGCGCAGTGTATAATACTATTATATTTAGGAGCACAGTGTATAGTACTATTCTATTCAGGAGTACAGTGTATAGTACTATTATATTCAGGAGTACAGTGTATATAGTACTATTATATTCAGGAGTACAGTGTATAGTACTATTATATTCAGGAGTGCAGTGTATAGTAATATTATATTCAGGAGCGCAGTGTATAGTACTATTATATTCAGGAGTACAGTGTATAGTACTATTATATTCAGGGGCACAGTGTATAGTACTATTATATTCAGGAGTACAGTGTATATAGTACTATTACATTCAGGAGTACAGTGTATAGTACTATTATATTCAGGAGTACAGTGTATAGTACTATTATATTCAGGAGTACAGTGTATAGTACTATTATATTCAGGAGTACAGTGTATATTACTATTATATTCAGGAGTACAGTGTATAGTACTATTATATTCAGGAGCACAGTGTATAGTACTATTATATTCAGGAGTACAGTGTATAGTACTATTATATTCAGGGGCGCAGTGTCTAGTACTATTATATTCAGGAGTACAGTGTATAGTACTATTATATTCAGGAGTACAGTGTATAGTACTATTATATTCAGGAGTACAGTGTATAGTACTATTATATTCAGGGGCACAGTGTATAGTACTATTATATTCAGGAGCACAGTGTATAGTACTATTATATTCAGGAGCACAGTGTATAGTACTATTATATTCAGGAGTGCAGTGTATAGTACTATTATATTCAGGAGTACAGTATACAGTACTATTATATTCAGGAGCGCAGTGTATATAGTACTATTATATTCAGGAGCGCAGTGTATAGTACTATTATATTCAGGAGTACAGTATACAGTACTATTATATTCAGGAGCGCAGTGTATAGTACTATTATATTCAGGAGTACAGTATACAGTACTATTATATTCAGGAGCAGAGTGTATAATGCAAATATATTCAGGGGCACAGTGTATAGTACTATTATATACAGGAGTACAGTGTATAGTACTATTATATTTAGGAGTACAGTGTATAGTGCTATTATATTCAGGAGCGCAGTGTATAGTACTATTATATTCAGGAGTACAGCGTATGATACTATCATATTCAGGAGCGCAGTGTATAGTACTATTATATACAGGAGTACAGTGTATAGTACTATTATATTCAGGAGCACAGTGTATAGTACTATTATATTCAGGGGCGCAGTGTATAGTACTATTATATTCAGGAGCACAGTGTATAGTACTATTATATTCAGGAGCGCAGTGTATAGTACTATTATATTCAGGAGTACAGTGTATAGTACTATTATATTCAGGAGTACAGTGTATATAGTACTATTATATTCAGGAGTACAGTGTATAGTACTATTATATTCAGGAGCGCAGTGTATAGTACTATTATATTCAGGAGTACAGTGTATAGTACTATTATATTCAGGAGTACAGTGTATATAGTACTATTATATTCAGGAGTACAGTGTATAGTACTATTATATTCAGGAGTGCAGTGTATAGTAATATTATATTCAGGAGCACAGTGTATAGTACTATTATATTCAGGAGTACAGTGTATAGTACTATTATATTCAGGGGCACAGTGTATATAGTACTATTATATTCAGGAGCACAGCGTATATTACTATTATATTCAGGAGTACAGTGTATGATACTATCATATTCAGGAGCGCAGTGTATAGTACTATTATATACAGGAGTACAGTGTATAGTACTATTATATTTAGGAGTGCAGTGTATAGTGCTATTATATTCAGGAGCGCAGTGTATAGTACTATTATATTCAGGAGTACAGCGTATGATACTATCATATTCAGGAGCGCAGTGTATAGTACTATTATATACAGGAGTACAGTGTATAGTACTATTATATTCAGGAGCACAGTGTATAGTACTATTATATTCAGGGGCGCAGTGTATAGTACTATTATATTCAGGGGCGCAGTGTATAGTACTATTATATTCAGGAGCGCAGTGTGTATAGTACTATTATATTCAGGAGTACAGTGTATAATACTATTATATTCAGGAGCGCAGTGTATAGTACTATTATATTCAGGAGTACAGTGTATAGTACTATTATATTCAGGAGTACAGTGTATAGTACTATTATATTCAGGAGTACAGTGTATAGTATTATTATATTCAGGAGCGCAGTGTATAATACTATTATATTTAGGAGCACAGTGTATAGTACTATTCTATTCAGGAGTACAGTGTATAGTACTATTATATTCAGGAGTACAGTGTATATAGTACTATTATATTCAGGAGTACAGTGTATAGTACTATTATATTCAGGAGTGCAGTGTATAGTAATATTATATTCAGGAGCGCAGTGTATAGTACTATTATATTCAGGAGTACACGGTATAGTACTATTATATTCAGGAGCGCAGTGTATAGTACTATTATATTCAGGGGCACAGTGTATAGTACTATTATATTCAGGAGTACAGTGTATATTACTATTATATTCAGGAGTACAGTGTATAGTACTATTATATTCAGGAGCACAGTGTATAGTACTATTATATTCAGGAGTACAGTGTATAGTACTATTATATTCAGGGGCGCAGTGTCTAGTACTATTATATTCAGGAGTACAGTGTATAGTACTATTATATTCAGGAGTACAGTGTATAGTACTATTATATTCAGGAGTACAGTGTATAGTACTATTATATTCAGGGGCACAGTGTATAGTACTATTATATTCAGGAGCACAGTGTATAGTACTATTATATTCAGGAGTGCAGTGTATAGTACTATTATATTCAGGAGCGCAGTGTATAGTACTATTATATTCAGGAGTGCAGTGTATAGTACTATTATATTCAGGAGTACAGTATACAGTACTATTATATTCAGGAGCGCAGTGTATATAGTACTATTATATTCAGGAGCGCAGTGTATAGTACTATTATATTCAGGAGTACAGTATACAGTACTATTATATTCAGGAGCGCAGTGTATAGTACTATTATATTCAGGAGTACAGTATACAGTACTATTATATTCAGGAGCAGAGTGTATAATGCAAATATATTCAGGGGCACAGTGTATAGTACTATTATATACAGGAGTACAGTGTATAGTACTATTATATTTAGGAGTACAGTGTATAGTGCTATTATATTCAGGAGCGCAGTGTATAGTACTATTATATTCAGGAGTACAGCGTATGATACTATCATATTCAGGAGCGCAGTGTATAGTACTATTATATACAGGAGTACAGTGTATAGTACTATTATATTCAGGAGCACAGTGTATAGTACTATTATATTCAGGGGCGCAGTGTATAGTACTATTATATTCAGGAGCACAGTGTATAGTACTATTATATTCAGGAGCGCAGTGTATAGTACTATTATATTCAGGAGTACAGTGTATAGTACTATTATATTCAGGAGTACAGTGTATATAGTACTATTATATTCAGGAGTACAGTGTATAGTACTATTATATTCAGGAGCGCAGTGTATAGTACTATTATATTCAGGAGTACAGTGTATAGTACTATTATATTCAGGAGTACAGTGTATATAGTACTATTATATTCAGGAGTACAGTGTATAGTACTATTATATTCAGGAGTGCAGTGTATAGTAATATTATATTCAGGAGCACAGTGTATAGTACTATTATATTCAGGAGTACAGTGTATAGTACTATTATATTCAGGGGCACAGTGTATATAGTACTATTATATTCAGGAGCACAGCGTATATTACTATTATATTCAGGAGTACAGTGTATGATACTATCATATTCAGGAGCGCAGTGTATAGTACTATTATATACAGGAGTACAGTGTATAGTACTATTATATTTAGGAGTACAGTGTATAGTGCTATTATATTCAGGAGCGCAGTGTATAGTACTATTATATTCAGGAGTACAGCGTATGATACTATCATATTCAGGAGCGCAGTGTATAGTACTATTATATACAGGAGTACAGTGTATAGTACTATTATATTCAGGAGCACAGTGTATAGTACTATTATATTCAGGGGCGCAGTGTATAGTACTATTATATTCAGGGGCGCAGTGTATAGTACTATTATATTCAGGAGCGCAGTGTGTATAGTACTATTATATTCAGGAGTACAGTGTATAATACTATTATATTCAGGAGCGCAGTGTATAGTACTATTATATTCAGGAGTACAGTGTATAGTACTATTATATTCAGGAGTACAGTGTATAGTACTATTATATTCAGGAGTACAGTGTATAGTATTATTATATTCAGGAGCGCAGTGTATAATACTATTATATTTAGGAGCACAGTGTATAGTACTATTCTATTCAGGAGTACAGTGTATAGTACTATTATATTCAGGAGTACAGTGTATATAGTACTATTATATTCAGGAGTACAGTGTATAGTACTATTATATTCAGGAGTGCAGTGTATAGTAATATTATATTCAGGAGCGCAGTGTATAGTACTATTATATTCAGGAGTACAGTGTATAGTACTATTATATTCAGGGGCACAGTGTATAGTACTATTATATTCAGGAGTACAGTGTATATAGTACTATTACATTCAGGAGTACAGTGTATAGTACTATTATATTCAGGAGTACAGTGTATAGTACTATTATATTCAGGAGTACAGTGTATAGTACTATTATATTTAGGAGTACAGTGTATAGTGCTATTCTATTCAGGAGTACAGTGTATAGTACTATTATATTCAGGAGTACAGTGTATAGTATTATTATATTCAGGAGCGCAGTGTATAATACTATTATATTTAGGAGCACAGTGTATAGTACTATTCTATTCAGGAGTACAGTGTATATAGTACTATTAGATTCAGGAGTACAGTGTATATAGTACTATTATATTCAGGAGTACAGTGTATAGTACTATTATATTCAGGAGTGCAGTGTATAGTAATATTATATTCAGGAGTGCAGTGTATAGTAATATTATATTCAGGAGCACAGTGTATAGTACTATTATATTCAGGAGTACAGTGTATAGTACTATTATATTCAGGGGCACAGTGTATAGTACTATTATATTCAGGAGTACAGTGTATATAGTACTATTATATTCAGGAGTACAGTGTATAGTACTATTATATTCAGGAGTACAGTGTATAGTACTATTATATTCAGGAGTACAGTGTATAGTACTATTATATTTAGGAGTACAGTGTATAGTGCTATTATATTCAGGAGCGCAGTGCATAGTACTATTATATTCAGGAGTACAGCGTATGATACTATCATATTCAGGAGCGCAGTGTATAGTACTATTATATACAGGAGTACAGTGTATAACACTATTATATTCAGGAGCGCAGTGTATAGTACTATTATATTCAGGAGTGCAGTGTATAGTACTATTATATTCAGGAGTACAGTGTATAGTACTATTATATTCAGGAGTACAGTGTATAGTACTATTATATTCAGGAGCACAGTGTATAGTACTATTCTATTCAGGAGTACAGTGTATAGTACTATTATATTCAGGAGTACAGTGTATAGTACTATTATATTCAGGAGTACAGTGTATAGTATTATTATATTCAGGAGCGCAGTGTATAATACTATTATATTTAGGAGCACAGTGTATAGTACTATTATATTCAGGAGTACAGTGTATAGTACTATTATATTCAGGGGCACAGTGTATAGTACTATTATATTCAGGAGTACAGTGTATAGTACTATTATATTCAGGAGTACAGTGTATAGTACTATTATATTCAGGAGTACAGTGTATAGTACTATTATATACAGGAGCACAGTGTATAGTACTATTATATTCAGGAGTACAGTGTATATAGTACTATTACATTCAGGGGCACAGTGTATAGTACTATCATATTCAGGAGCGCAGTGTATAGTACTATTATATACAGGAGTACAGTGTATAGTACTATTATATTCAGGAGCACAGTGTATAGTACTATTATATTCAGGGGCGCAGTGTATAGTACTATTATATTCAGGAGCACAGTGTATAGTACTATTATATTCAGGAGCGCAGTGTATAGTACTATTATATTCAGGAGTACAGTGTATATTACTATTATATTCAGGAGTACAGTGTATATAGTACTATTATATTCAGGAGTACAGTGTATAGTACTATTATATTCAGGAGTGCAGTGTATAGTAATATATTCAGGAGCACAGTGTATAGTACTATTATATTCAGGAGTACAGTGTATAGTACTATTATATTCAGGGGCACAGTGTATATAGTACTATTATATTCAGGAGCACAGCGTATATTACTATTATATTCAGGAGTACAGTGTATGATACTATCATATTCAGGAGCGCAGTGTATAGTACTATTATATACAGGAGTACAGTGTATAGTACTATTATATTTAGGAGTACAGTGTATAGTGCTATTATATTCAGGAGCGCAGTGTATAGTACTATTATATTCAGGAGTACAGCGTATGATACTATCATATTCAGGAGCGCATTTTATAGTACTATTATATACAGGAGTACAGTGTATAGTACTATTATATTCAGGAGCACAGTGTATAGTACTATTATATTCAGGAGCACAGTGTATAGTACTATTATATTCAGGGGCGCAGTGTATAGTACTATTATATTCAGGGGCGCAGTGTATAGTACTATTATATTCAGGAGCGCAGTGTGTATAGTACTATTATATTCAGGAGTACAGTGTATAATACTATTATATTCAGGAGCGCAGTGTATAGTACTATTATATTCAGGAGTGCAGTGTATAGTACTATTATATTCAGGAGCACAGTGTATAGTACTAGTATATTCAGGAGTACAGTGTATAGTACTATTATATTCAGGAGTACAGTGTATAGTACTATTATATTCAGGAGTACAGTGTATAGTATTATTATATTCAGGAGCGCAGTGTATAATACTATTATATTTAGGAGCACAGTGTATAGTACTATTCTATTCAGGAGTACAGTGTATAGTACTATTATATTCAGGAGTACAGTGTATATAGTACTATTATATTCAGGAGTACAGTGTATAGTACTATTATATTCAGGAGTGCAGTGTATAGTAATATTATATTCAGGAGCGCAGTGTATAGTACTATTATATTCAGGAGTACAGTGTATAGTACTATTATATTCAGGGGCACAGTGTATAGTACTATTATATTCAGGAGTACAGTGTATATAGTACTATTACATTCAGGAGTACAGTGTATAGTACTATTATATTCAGGAGTACAGTGTATAGTACTATTATATTCAGGAGTACAGTGTATAGTACTATTATATTCAGGAGTACAGTTTATAGTACTATTATATTTAGGAGTACAGTGTATAGTACTATTATATACAGGAGTACAGTGTATAACACTATTATATTCAGGAGCGCAGTGTATAGTACTATTATATTCAGGAGTGCAGTGTATAGTACTATTATATTCAGGAGCACAGTGTATAGTACTATTCTATTCAGGAGTACAGTGTATAGTACTATTATATTCAGGAGTACAGTGTATAGTACTATTATATTCAGGAGTACAGTGTATAGTATTATTATATTCAGGAGCGCAGTGTATAATACTATTATATTTAGGAGCACAGTGTATAGTACTATTATATTCAGGAGTACAGTGTATAGTACTATTATATTCAGGGGCACAGTGTATAGTACTATTATATACAGGAGTACAGTGTATAGTACTATTATATTCAGGAGTACAGTGTATAGTACTATTATATTCAGGAGCACAGTGTATAGTACTATTCTATTCAGGAGTACAGTGTATAGTACTATTATATTCAGGAGTACAGCGTATGATACTATCATATTCAGGAGCGCACTGTATAGTACTATTATATACAGGAGTACAGTGTATAGTACTATTATATTCAGGAGTACAGTATACAGTACTATTATATTCAGGAGCAGAGTGTATAATGCAAATATATTCAGGGGCACAGTGTATAGTACTATTATATACAGGAGTACAGTGTATAGTACTATTATATTTAGGAGTACAGTGTATAGTGCTATTATATTCAGGAGCGCAGTGTATAGTACTATTATATTCAGGAGTACAGCGTATGATACTATCATATTCAGGAGCGCAGTGTATAGTACTATTATATACAGGAGTACAGTGTATAGTACTATTATATTCAGGAGCACAGTGTATAGTACTATTATATTCAGGGGCGCAGTGTATAGTACTATTATATTCAGGAGCACAGTGTATAGTACTATTATATTCAGGAGCGCAGTGTATAGTACTATTATATTCAGGAGTACAGTGTATAGTACTATTATATTCAGGAGTACAGTGTATATAGTACTATTATATTCAGGAGTACAGTGTATAGTACTATTATATTCAGGAGCGCAGTGTATAGTACTATTATATTCAGGAGTACAGTGTATAGTACTATTATATTCAGGAGTACAGTGTATATAGTACTATTATATTCAGGAGTACAGTGTATAGTACTATTATATTCAGGAGTGCAGTGTATAGTAATATTATATTCAGGAGCACAGTGTATAGTACTATTATATTCAGGAGTACAGTGTATAGTACTATTATATTCAGGGGCACAGTGTATATAGTACTATTATATTCAGGAGCACAGTGTATAGTACTATTATATACAGGAGTACAGTGTATAGTACTATTATATTCAGGAGCACAGTGTATAGTACTATTATATTCAGGGGCGCAGTGTATAGTACTATTATATTCAGGGGCGCAGTGTATAGTACTATTATATTCAGGAGCGCAGTGTGTATAGTACTATTATATTCAGGAGTACAGTGTATAATACTATTATATTCAGGAGCGCAGTGTATAGTACTATTATATTCAGGAGTACAGTGTATAGTACTATTATATTCAGGAGTACAGTGTATAGTACTATTATATTCAGGAGTACAGTGTATAGTATTATTATATTCAGGAGCGCAGTGTATAATACTATTATATTTAGGAGCACAGTGTATAGTACTATTCTATTCAGGAGTACAGTGTATAGTACTATTATATTCAGGAGTACAGTGTATATAGTACTATTATATTCAGGAGTGCAGTGTATAGTAATATTATATTCAGGAGCGCAGTGTATAGTACTATTATATTCAGGAGTACACGGTATAGTACTATTATATTCAGGAGCGCAGTGTATAGTACTATTATATTCAGGGGCACAGTGTATAGTACTATTATATTCAGGAGTACAGTGTATATTACTATTATATTCAGGAGTACAGTGTATAGTACTATTATATTCAGGAGCACAGTGTATAGTACTATTATATTCAGGAGTACAGTGTATAGTACTATTATATTCAGGGGCGCAGTGTCTAGTACTATTATATTCAGGAGTACAGTGTATAGTACTATTATATTCAGGAGTACAGTGTATAGTACTATTATATTCAGGAGTACAGTATACAGTACTATTATATTCAGGAGCGCAGTGTATATAGTACTATTATATTCAGGAGCGCAGTGTATAGTACTATTATATTCAGGAGTACAGTATACAGTACTATTATATTCAGGAGCGCAGTGTATAGTACTATTATATTCAGGAGTACAGTATACAGTACTATTATATTCAGGAGCAGAGTGTATAATGCAAATATATTCAGGGGCACAGTGTATAGTACTATTATATACAGGAGTACAGTGTATAGTACTATTATATTTAGGAGTACAGTGTATAGTGCTATTATATTCAGGAGCGCAGTGTATAGTACTATTATATTCAGGAGTACAGCGTATGATACTATCATATTCAGGAGCGCAGTGTATAGTACTATTATATACAGGAGTACAGTGTATAGTACTATTATATTCAGGAGCACAGTGTATAGTACTATTATATTCAGGGGCGCAGTGTATAGTACTATTATATTCAGGAGCACAGTGTATAGTACTATTATATTCAGGAGCGCAGTGTATAGTACTATTATATTCAGGAGTACAGTGTATAGTACTATTATATTCAGGAGTACAGTGTATATAGTACTATTATATTCAGGAGTACAGTGTATAGTACTATTATATTCAGGAGCGCAGTGTATAGTACTATTATATTCAGGAGTACAGTGTATAGTACTATTATATTCAGGAGTACAGTGTATATAGTACTATTATATTCAGGAGTACAGTGTATAGTACTATTATATTCAGGAGTGCAGTGTATAGTAATATTATATTCAGGAGCACAGTGTATAGTACTATTATATTCAGGAGTACAGTGTATAGTACTATTATATTCAGGGGCACAGTGTATATAGTACTATTATATTCAGGAGCACAGCGTATATTACTATTATATTCAGGAGTACAGTGTATGATACTATCATATTCAGGAGCGCAGTGTATAGTACTATTATATACAGGAGTACAGTGTATAGTACTATTATATTTAGGAGTACAGTGTATAGTGCTATTATATTCAGGAGCGCAGTGTATAGTACTATTATATTCAGGAGTACAGCGTATGATACTATCATATTCAGGAGCGCAGTGTATAGTACTATTATATACAGGAGTACAGTGTATAGTACTATTATATTCAGGAGCACAGTGTATAGTACTATTATATTCAGGGGCGCAGTGTATAGTACTATTATATTCAGGGGCGCAGTGTATAGTACTATTATATTCAGGAGCGCAGTGTGTATAGTACTATTATATTCAGGAGTACAGTGTATAATACTATTATATTCAGGAGCGCAGTGTATAGTACTATTATATTCAGGAGTACAGTGTATAGTACTATTATATTCAGGAGTACAGTGTATAGTACTATTATATTCAGGAGTACAGTGTATAGTATTATTATATTCAGGAGCGCAGTGTATAATACTATTATATTTAGGAGCACAGTGTATAGTACTATTCTATTCAGGAGTACAGTGTATAGTACTATTATATTCAGGAGTACAGTGTATATAGTACTATTATATTCAGGAGTACAGTGTATAGTACTATTATATTCAGGAGTGCAGTGTATAGTAATATTATATTCAGGAGCGCAGTGTATAGTACTATTATATTCAGGAGTACAGTGTATAGTACTATTATATTCAGGGGCACAGTGTATAGTACTATTATATTCAGGAGTACAGTGTATATAGTACTATTACATTCAGGAGTACAGTGTATAGTACTATTATATTCAGGAGTACAGTGTATAGTACTATTATATTCAGGAGTACAGTGTATAGTACTATTATATTTAGGAGTACAGTGTATAGTGCTATTCTATTCAGGAGTACAGTGTATAGTACTATTATATTCAGGAGTACAGTGTATAGTATTATTATATTCAGGAGCGCAGTGTATAATACTATTATATTTAGGAGCACAGTGTATAGTACTATTCTATTCAGGAGTACAGTGTATATAGTACTATTAGATTCAGGAGTACAGTGTATATAGTACTATTATATTCAGGAGTACAGTGTATAGTACTATTATATTCAGGAGTGCAGTGTATAGTAATATTATATTCAGGAGTGCAGTGTATAGTAATATTATATTCAGGAGCACAGTGTATAGTACTATTATATTCAGGAGTACAGTGTATAGTACTATTATATTCAGGGGCACAGTGTATAGTACTATTATATTCAGGAGTACAGTGTATATAGTACTATTATATTCAGGAGTACAGTGTATAGTACTATTATATTCAGGAGTACAGTGTATAGTACTATTATATTCAGGAGTACAGTGTATAGTACTATTATATTTAGGAGTACAGTGTATAGTGCTATTATATTCAGGAGCGCAGTGCATAGTACTATTATATTCAGGAGTACAGCGTATGATACTATCATATTCAGGAGCGCAGTGTATAGTACTATTATATACAGGAGTACAGTGTATAACACTATTATATTCAGGAGCGCAGTGTATAGTACTATTATATTCAGGAGTGCAGTGTATAGTACTATTATATTCAGGAGTACAGTGTATAGTACTATTATATTCAGGAGTACAGTGTATAGTACTATTATATTCAGGAGCACAGTGTATAGTACTATTCTATTCAGGAGTACAGTGTATAGTACTATTATATTCAGGAGTACAGTGTATAGTACTATTATATTCAGGAGTACAGTGTATAGTATTATTATATTCAGGAGCGCAGTGTATAATACTATTATATTTAGGAGCACAGTGTATAGTACTATTATATTCAGGAGTACAGTGTATAGTACTATTATATTCAGGGGCACAGTGTATAGTACTATTATATTCAGGAGTACAGTGTATAGTACTATTATATTCAGGAGTACAGTGTATAGTACTATTATATTCAGGAGTACAGTGTATAGTACTATTATATACAGGAGCACAGTGTATAGTACTATTATATTCAGGAGTACAGTGTATATAGTACTATTACATTCAGGGGCACAGTGTATAGTACTATCATATTCAGGAGCGCAGTGTATAGTACTATTATATACAGGAGTACAGTGTATAGTACTATTATATTCAGGAGCACAGTGTATAGTACTATTATATTCAGGGGCGCAGTGTATAGTACTATTATATTCAGGAGCACAGTGTATAGTACTATTATATTCAGGAGCGCAGTGTATAGTACTATTATATTCAGGAGTACAGTGTATATTACTATTATATTCAGGAGTACAGTGTATATAGTACTATTATATTCAGGAGTACAGTGTATAGTACTATTATATTCAGGAGTGCAGTGTATAGTAATATATTCAGGAGCACAGTGTATAGTACTATTATATTCAGGAGTACAGTGTATAGTACTATTATATTCAGGGGCACAGTGTATATAGTACTATTATATTCAGGAGCACAGCGTATATTACTATTATATTCAGGAGTACAGTGTATGATACTATCATATTCAGGAGCGCAGTGTATAGTACTATTATATACAGGAGTACAGTGTATAGTACTATTATATTTAGGAGTACAGTGTATAGTGCTATTATATTCAGGAGCGCAGTGTATAGTACTATTATATTCAGGAGTACAGCGTATGATACTATCATATTCAGGAGCGCATTTTATAGTACTATTATATACAGGAGTACAGTGTATAGTACTATTATATTCAGGAGCACAGTGTATAGTACTATTATATTCAGGAGCACAGTGTATAGTACTATTATATTCAGGGGCGCAGTGTATAGTACTATTATATTCAGGGGCGCAGTGTATAGTACTATTATATTCAGGAGCGCAGTGTGTATAGTACTATTATATTCAGGAGTACAGTGTATAATACTATTATATTCAGGAGCGCAGTGTATAGTACTATTATATTCAGGAGTGCAGTGTATAGTACTATTATATTCAGGAGCACAGTGTATAGTACTAGTATATTCAGGAGTACAGTGTATAGTACTATTATATTCAGGAGTACAGTGTATAGTACTATTATATTCAGGAGTACAGTGTATAGTATTATTATATTCAGGAGCGCAGTGTATAATACTATTATATTTAGGAGCACAGTGTATAGTACTATTCTATTCAGGAGTACAGTGTATAGTACTATTATATTCAGGAGTACAGTGTATATAGTACTATTATATTCAGGAGTACAGTGTATAGTACTATTATATTCAGGAGTGCAGTGTATAGTAATATTATATTCAGGAGCGCAGTGTATAGTACTATTATATTCAGGAGTACAGTGTATAGTACTATTATATTCAGGGGCACAGTGTATAGTACTATTATATTCAGGAGTACAGTGTATATAGTACTATTACATTCAGGAGTACAGTGTATAGTACTATTATATTCAGGAGTACAGTGTATAGTACTATTATATTCAGGAGTACAGTGTATAGTACTATTATATTCAGGAGTACAGTTTATAGTACTATTATATTTAGGAGTACAGTGTATAGTACTATTATATACAGGAGTACAGTGTATAACACTATTATATTCAGGAGCGCAGTGTATAGTACTATTATATTCAGGAGTGCAGTGTATAGTACTATTATATTCAGGAGCACAGTGTATAGTACTATTCTATTCAGGAGTACAGTGTATAGTACTATTATATTCAGGAGTACAGTGTATAGTACTATTATATTCAGGAGTACAGTGTATAGTATTATTATATTCAGGAGCGCAGTGTATAATACTATTATATTTAGGAGCACAGTGTATAGTACTATTATATTCAGGAGTACAGTGTATAGTACTATTATATTCAGGGGCACAGTGTATAGTACTATTATATACAGGAGTACAGTGTATAGTACTATTATATTCAGGAGTACAGTGTATAGTACTATTATATTCAGGAGCACAGTGTATAGTACTATTCTATTCAGGAGTACAGTGTATAGTACTATTATATTCAGGAGTACAGCGTATGATACTATCATATTCAGGAGCGCACTGTATAGTACTATTATATACAGGAGTACAGTGTATAGTACTATTATATTCAGGAGTACAGTATACAGTACTATTATATTCAGGAGCAGAGTGTATAATGCAAATATATTCAGGGGCACAGTGTATAGTACTATTATATACAGGAGTACAGTGTATAGTACTATTATATTTAGGAGTACAGTGTATAGTGCTATTATATTCAGGAGCGCAGTGTATAGTACTATTATATTCAGGAGTACAGCGTATGATACTATCATATTCAGGAGCGCAGTGTATAGTACTATTATATACAGGAGTACAGTGTATAGTACTATTATATTCAGGAGCACAGTGTATAGTACTATTATATTCAGGGGCGCAGTGTATAGTACTATTATATTCAGGAGCACAGTGTATAGTACTATTATATTCAGGAGCGCAGTGTATAGTACTATTATATTCAGGAGTACAGTGTATAGTACTATTATATTCAGGAGTACAGTGTATATAGTACTATTATATTCAGGAGTACAGTGTATAGTACTATTATATTCAGGAGCGCAGTGTATAGTACTATTATATTCAGGAGTACAGTGTATAGTACTATTATATTCAGGAGTACAGTGTATATAGTACTATTATATTCAGGAGTACAGTGTATAGTACTATTATATTCAGGAGTGCAGTGTATAGTAATATTATATTCAGGAGCACAGTGTATAGTACTATTATATTCAGGAGTACAGTGTATAGTACTATTATATTCAGGGGCACAGTGTATATAGTACTATTATATTCAGGAGCACAGTGTATAGTACTATTATATACAGGAGTACAGTGTATAGTACTATTATATTCAGGAGCACAGTGTATAGTACTATTATATTCAGGGGCGCAGTGTATAGTACTATTATATTCAGGGGCGCAGTGTATAGTACTATTATATTCAGGAGCGCAGTGTGTATAGTACTATTATATTCAGGAGTACAGTGTATAATACTATTATATTCAGGAGCGCAGTGTATAGTACTATTATATTCAGGAGTACAGTGTATAGTACTATTATATTCAGGAGTACAGTGTATAGTACTATTATATTCAGGAGTACAGTGTATAGTATTATTATATTCAGGAGCGCAGTGTATAATACTATTATATTTAGGAGCACAGTGTATAGTACTATTCTATTCAGGAGTACAGTGTATAGTACTATTATATTCAGGAGTACAGTGTATATAGTACTATTATATTCAGGAGTGCAGTGTATAGTAATATTATATTCAGGAGCGCAGTGTATAGTACTATTATATTCAGGAGTACACGGTATAGTACTATTATATTCAGGAGCGCAGTGTATAGTACTATTATATTCAGGGGCACAGTGTATAGTACTATTATATTCAGGAGTACAGTGTATATTACTATTATATTCAGGAGTACAGTGTATAGTACTATTATATTCAGGAGCACAGTGTATAGTACTATTATATTCAGGAGTACAGTGTATAGTACTATTATATTCAGGGGCGCAGTGTCTAGTACTATTATATTCAGGAGTACAGTGTATAGTACTATTATATTCAGGAGTACAGTGTATAGTACTATTATATTCAGGAGTACAGTATACAGTACTATTATATTCAGGAGCGCAGTGTATATAGTACTATTATATTCAGGAGCGCAGTGTATAGTACTATTATATTCAGGAGTACAGTATACAGTACTATTATATTCAGGAGCGCAGTGTATAGTACTATTATATTCAGGAGTACAGTATACAGTACTATTATATTCAGGAGCAGAGTGTATAATGCAAATATATTCAGGGGCACAGTGTATAGTACTATTATATACAGGAGTACAGTGTATAGTACTATTATATTTAGGAGTACAGTGTATAGTGCTATTATATTCAGGAGCGCAGTGTATAGTACTATTATATTCAGGAGTACAGCGTATGATACTATCATATTCAGGAGCGCAGTGTATAGTACTATTATATACAGGAGTACAGTGTATAGTACTATTATATTCAGGAGCACAGTGTATAGTACTATTATATTCAGGGGCGCAGTGTATAGTACTATTATATTCAGGAGCACAGTGTATAGTACTATTATATTCAGGAGCGCAGTGTATAGTACTATTATATTCAGGAGTACAGTGTATAGTACTATTATATTCAGGAGTACAGTGTATATAGTACTATTATATTCAGGAGTACAGTGTATAGTACTATTATATTCAGGAGCGCAGTGTATAGTACTATTATATTCAGGAGTACAGTGTATAGTACTATTATATTCAGGAGTACAGTGTATATAGTACTATTATATTCAGGAGTACAGTGTATAGTACTATTATATTCAGGAGTGCAGTGTATAGTAATATTATATTCAGGAGCACAGTGTATAGTACTATTATATTCAGGAGTACAGTGTATAGTACTATTATATTCAGGGGCACAGTGTATATAGTACTATTATATTCAGGAGCACAGCGTATATTACTATTATATTCAGGAGTACAGTGTATAGTACTATTATATTTAGGAGTACAGTGTATAGTGCTATTATATTCAGGAGCGCAGTGTATAGTACTATTATATTCAGGAGTACAGCGTATGATACTATCATATTCAGGAGCGCAGTGTATAGTACTATTATATACAGGAGTACAGTGTATAGTACTATTATATTCAGGAGCACAGTGTATAGTACTATTATATTCAGGGGCGCAGTGCATAGTACTATTATATTCAGGGGCGCAGTGTATAGTACTATTATATTCAGGAGCGCAGTGTGTATAGTACTATTATATTCAGGAGTACAGTGTATAATACTATTATATTCAGGAGCGCAGTGTATAGTACTATTATATTCAGGAGTACAGTGTATAGTACTATTATATTCAGGAGTACAGTGTATAGTACTATTATATTCAGGAGTACAGTGTATAGTATTATTATATTCAGGAGCGCAGTGTATAATACTATTATATTTAGGAGCACAGTGTATAGTACTATTCTATTCAGGAGTACAGTGTATATAGTACTATTATATTCAGGAGTACAGTGTATAGTACTATTATATTCAGGAGTGCAGTGTATAGTAATATTATATTCAGGAGCGCAGTGTATAGTACTATTATATTCAGGAGTACAGTGTATAGTACTATTATATTCAGGGGCACAGTGTATAGTACTATTATATTCAGGAGTACAGTGTATATAGTACTATTACATTCAGGAGTACAGTGTATAGTACTATTATATTCAGGAGTACAGTGTATAGTACTATTATATTCAGGAGTACAGTGTATAGTACTATTATATTTAGGAGTACAGTGTATAGTGCTATTCTATTCAGGAGTACAGTGTATAGTACTATTATATTCAGGAGTACAGTGTATAGTATTATTATATTCAGGAGCGCAGTGTATAATACTATTATATTTAGGAGCACAGTGTATAGTACTATTCTATTCAGGAGTACAGTGTATAGTACTATTATATTCAGGAGTACAGTGTATATAGTACTATTAGATTCAGGAGTACAGTGTATAGTAATATTATATTCAGGAGTGCAGTGTATAGTAATATTATATTCAGGAGCACAGTGTATAGTACTATTATATTCAGGAGTACAGTGTATAGTACTATTATATTCAGGGGCACAGTGTATAGTACTATTATATTCAGGAGTACAGTGTATATAGTACTATTATATTCAGGAGTACAGTGTATAGTACTATTATATTCAGGAGTACAGTGTATAGTACTATTATATTCAGGAGTACAGTGTATAGTACTATTATATTTAGGAGTACAGTGTATAGTGCTATTATATTCAGGAGCGCAGTGCATAGTACTATTATATTCAGGAGTACAGCGTATGATACTATCATATTCAGGAGCGCAGTGTATAGTACTATTATATACAGGAGTACAGTGTATAACACTATTATATTCAGGAGCGCAGTGTATAGTACTATTATATTCAGGAGTGCAGTGTATAGTACTATTATATTCAGGAGTACAGTGTATAGTACTATTATATTCAGGAGTACAGTGTATAGTACTATTATATTCAGGAGCACAGTGTATAGTACTATTCTATTCAGGAGTACAGTGTATAGTACTATTATATTCAGGAGTACAGTGTATAGTACTATTATATTCAGGAGTACAGTGTATAGTATTATTATATTCAGGAGCGCAGTGTATAATACTATTATATTTAGGAGCACAGTGTATAGTACTATTATATTCAGGAGTACAGTGTATAGTACTATTATATTCAGGGGCACAGTGTATAGTACTATTATATTCAGGAGTACAGTGTATAGTACTATTATATTCAGGAGTACAGTGTATAGTACTATTATATTCAGGAGTACAGTGTATAGTACTATTATATACAGGAGCACAGTGTATAGTACTATTATATTCAGGAGTACAGTGTATATAGTACTATTACATTCAGGGGCACAGTGTATAGTACTATCATATTCAGGAGCGCAGTGTATAGTACTATTATATACAGGAGTACAGTGTATAGTACTATTATATTCAGGAGCACAGTGTATAGTACTATTATATTCAGGGGCGCAGTGTATAGTACTATTATATTCAGGAGCACAGTGTATAGTACTATTATATTCAGGAGCGCAGTGTATAGTACTATTATATTCAGGAGTACAGTGTATATTACTATTATATTCAGGAGTACAGTGTATATAGTACTATTATATTCAGGAGTACAGTGTATAGTACTATTATATTCAGGAGTGCAGTGTATAGTAATATTATATTCAGGAGCACAGTGTATAGTACTATTATATTCAGGAGTACAGTGTATAGTACTATTATATTCAGGGGCACAGTGTATATAGTACTATTATATTCAGGAGCACAGCGTATATTACTATTATATTCAGGAGTACAGTGTATGATACTATCATATTCAGGAGCGCAGTGTATAGTACTATTATATACAGGAGTACAGTGTATAGTACTATTATATTTAGGAGTACAGTGTATAGTGCTATTATATTCAGGAGCGCAGTGTATAGTACTATTATATTCAGGAGTACAGCGTATGATACTATCATATTCAGGAGCGCATTTTATAGTACTATTATATACAGGAGTACAGTGTATAGTACTATTATATTCAGGAGCACAGTGTATAGTACTATTATATTCAGGAGCACAGTGTATAGTACTATTATATTCAGGGGCGCAGTGTATAGTACTATTATATTCAGGGGCGCAGTGTATAGTACTATTATATTCAGGAGCGCAGTGTGTATAGTACTATTATATTCAGGAGTACAGTGTATAATACTATTATATTCAGGAGCGCAGTGTATAGTACTATTATATTCAGGAGTGCAGTGTATAGTACTATTATATTCAGGAGCACAGTGTATAGTACTATTATATTCAGGAGTACAGTGTATAGTACTATTATATTCAGGAGTACAGTGTATAGTACTATTATATTCAGGAGTACAGTGTATAGTATTATTATATTCAGGAGCGCAGTGTATAATACTATTATATTTAGGAGCACAGTGTATAGTACTATTCTATTCAGGAGTACAGTGTATAGTACTATTATATTCAGGAGTACAGTGTATATAGTACTATTATATTCAGGAGTACAGTGTATAGTACTATTATATTCAGGAGTGCAGTGTATAGTAATATTATATTCAGGAGCGCAGTGTATAGTACTATTATATTCAGGAGTACAGTGTATAGTACTATTATATTCAGGGGCACAGTGTATAGTACTATTATATTCAGGAGTACAGTGTATATAGTACTATTACATTCAGGAGTACAGTGTATAGTACTATTATATTCAGGAGTACAGTGTATAGTACTATTATATTCAGGAGTACAGTGTATAGTACTATTATATTCAGGAGTACAGTGTATAGTACTATTATATTCAGGAGTACAGTTTATAGTACTATTATATTTAGGAGTACAGTGTATAGTACTATTATATACAGGAGTACAGTGTATAACACTATTATATTCAGGAGCGCAGTGTATAGTACTATTATATTCAGGAGTGCAGTGTATAGTACTATTATATTCAGGAGCACAGTGTATAGTACTATTCTATTCAGGAGTACAGTGTATAGTACTATTATATTCAGGAGTACAGTGTATAGTACTATTATATTCAGGAGTACAGTGTATAGTATTATTATATTCAGGAGCGCAGTGTATAATACTATTATATTTAGGAGCACAGTGTATAGTACTATTATATTCAGGAGTACAGTGTATAGTACTATTATATTCAGGGGCACAGTGTATAGTACTATTATATACAGGAGTACAGTGTATAGTACTATTATATTCAGGAGTACAGTGTATAGTACTATTATATTCAGGAGCACAGTGTATAGTACTATTCTATTCAGGAGTACAGTGTATAGTACTATTATATTCAGGAGTACAGCGTATGATACTATCATATTCAGGAGCGCACTGTATAGTACTATTATATACAGGAGTACAGTGTATAGTACTATTATATTCAGGAGCACAGTGTATAGTACTATTATATTCAGGGGCGCAGTGTATAGTACTATTATATTCAGGAGCACAGTGTATAGTACTATTATATTCAGGAGCGCAGTGTATAGTACTATTATATTCAGGAGTACAGTGTATATAGTACTATTATATTCAGGAGTACAGTGTATAGTACTATTATATTCAGGAGTGCAGTGTATAGTAATATTATATTCAGGAGCACAGTGTATAGTACTATTATATTCAGGAGTACAGTGTATAGTACTATTATATTCAGGGGCACAGTGTATATAGTACTATTATATTCAGGAGCACAGCGTATATTACTATTATATTCAGGAGTACAGCGTATGATACTATCATATTCAGGAGCGCACTGTATAGTACTATTATATACAGGAGTACAGTGTATAGTACTATTATATTCAGGAGCACAGTGTATAGTACTATTATATTCAGGGGCGCAGTGTATAGTACTATTATATTCAGGGGCGCAGTGTATAGTACTATTATATTCAGGAGCGCAGTGTGTATAGTACTATTATATTCAGGAGTACAGTGTATAATACTATTATATTCAGGAGCGCAGTGTATAGTACTATTATATTCAGGAGTGCAGTGTATAGTACTATTATATTCAGGAGCACAGTGTATAGTACTATTATATTCAGGAGTACAGTGTATAGTACTATTATATTCAGGAGTACAGTGTATAGTACTATTATATTCAGGAGTACAGTGTATAGTATTATTATATTCAGGAGCGCAGTGTATAATACTATTATATTTAGGAGCACAGTGTATAGTACTATTCTATTCAGGAGTACAGTGTATAGTACTATTATATTCAGGAGCACAGTGTATAGTACTATTATATTCAGGAGTGCAGTGTAAGGTAGTATTATATTCAGGAGTACAGTGTATAGTACTATTATATTCAGGAGTACAGTGTATAGTACTATTATATTCAGGAGTGCAGTGTATAGTACTATTATATTCAGGAGCACAGTGTATAGTACTATTATATTCAGGAGTACAGTGTATAGTACTATTATATTCAGGAGTACAGTGTATAGTACTATTATATTCAGGAGTACAGTGTATAGTATTATTATATTCAGGAGCGCAGTGTATAATACTATTATATTTAGGAGCACAGTGTATAGTACTATTCTATTCAGGAGTACAGTGTATAGTACTATTATATTCAGGAGTACAGTGTATATAGTACTATTATATTCAGGAGTACAGTGTATAGTACTATTATATTCAGGAGTGCAGTGTATAGTAATATTATATTCAGGAGCACAGTGTATAGTACTATTATATTCAGGAGTACAGTGTATAGTACTATTATATTCAGGGGCACAGTGTATAGTACTATTATATTCAGGAGTACAGTGTATATAGTACTATTACATTCAGGAGTACAGTGTATAGTACTATTATATTCAGGAGTACAGTGTATAGTACTATTATATTCAGGAGTACAGTGTATAGTACTATTATATTTAGGAGTACAGTGTATAGTGCTATTATATTCAGGAGCGCAGTGTATAGTACTATTATATTCAGGAATACAGTGTATAGTACTATTATATTCAGGAGTACAGTGTATAGTACTATTATATTTAGGAGTACAGTGTATAGTGCTATTATATTCAGGAGCGCAGTGTATAGTACTATTATATTCAGGAGTACAGCGTATAGTACTATTATATTCAGGAGTACAGTGTATAGTATTATTATATTCAGGAGCGCAGTGTATAATACTATTATATTTAGGAGCACAGTGTATAGTACTATTCTATTCAGGAGTTCAGTGTATAGTACTATTATATTCAGGAGTACAGTGTATATAGTACTATTATATTCAGGAGTACAGTGTATAGTACTATTATATTCAGGAGTGCAGTGTATAGTAATATTATATTCAGGAGCACAGTGTATAGTACTATTATATTCAGGAGTACAGTGTATAGTACTATTATATTCAGGAGTACAGTGTATAGTACTATTATATTCAGGGGCACAGTGTATAGTACTATTATATTCAGGAGCACAGTGTATAGTACTATTACATTCAGGAGTACAGTGTATAGTACTATTATATTTAGGAGTACAGTGTATAGTATTATTATATTCAGGGGCACAGTGTATAGTACTATTATATTCAGGAGCGCAGTGTATAGTACTATTATATACAGGAGTACAGTGTATAGTACTATTATATTCAGGAGCACAGTGTATAGTACTATTATATTCAGGGGCGCAGTGTATAGTACTATTATATTCAGGAGTACAGTGTATAATACTATTCTATTCAGGAGCACAGTGTATAGTACTATTATATTCAGGAGTACATTGTATAGTACTATTATATTCAGGAGTACAGTGTATAGTACTATTATATTCAGGAGCACAGTGTATAGTAATATTATATTCAGGAGTACAGTGTATAGTACTATTATATTCAGGAGCGCAGTGTATAGTACTATTATATTCAGGATGATGGAGTGCGGCACCATGAGAATTTTATTTTCGTTTATAGGTGCGGAAATGTTGGAAAAACGAGAAGCTGAAGACATCTGAGCGGCACTTTTCCAACTGCAGAAATGGGTCGTGCCCGGGAGAAGTCATTATAGAAAACTAAAGAAAAGAGAAAAAGAACGACTCCAATCTGAGAAGTCGTCACCGGTGAGTCACTAAATGTAAATGTTTATTCTCCTTGTGACTGATCAGTACTATCATTCCTTTTTTGTGAAACAACTCCCAGCATATTCTTACCATCATTCTGGCTATACTGGGAGCTGTAGTTTTATTTCGTACAAACTTATATGGCAGGGGTTAAACGTAATTTTCAAATGATCTCTGTACTGAGCTGCGTTTGTGCTTGAGCTGTAATTATGTACTGAACTTGGTTCTGGACAGTGGCGTAACTATCTCGGTAGCGGTTGCTACGGGGCCCGCGGCTTGAGGGGCCCGTGCCGCTAGCCGACACGCCCCCCCCCCCTATTTGCCTGGTGGCGCCGCTAGTATGGGGCCTGTGCCGCCTAGCCTCCAACAAGTATGGGCCGGGTGACACAGGTACTCTCATGCCTGTAGGTGTCACTAGCACCGGAGGGGGCCCTGGTACTAGCGACAGCCAAATACATGCACTAGCGCTGAATGGTCGGGCATGCCCGACCATTCAGCGCCTTACAATGACGCTGATTGGCTAGTGGCGCGATGACATAATCGCGCCGCTACCATGCTTGAAAGGCCTTGATTGACGGGGCAAATCATTCTGCCCCGCCAATCAGCGTCATTGGACGACACTCGTTCAGCTCCTGCAGACCTGCTCAGAAGAGAGCAGATCCGCATCGCCAGCGAACAGGAACGTGATCATGTGAGTATGTCAAGTTTGTTTGTTTTTTCTAACTCATAACACTGGCATTATCTATATTGGGGGCTCTATCTACAGGGGGGGTCGTCTATATGTGGGCTACTATATACAGGGGGAGCTATATGTGAGACACTATACAGGGGTGGGCTATATGTAGAGCGCTATATTTTAGGGCACTTTTATAGGTGTGGGCTATATGTGGGACACTATATACAGTGGTGGGTTACCTGTGGGGCACTAGCAACAGGGTGGCAATATGTAGGGCACTGTCTACAGGGGTGTGCTATACATGGAGCACTACCTATAGGGGAAGCTATATGTAGGGCAGCACTATCTACAGAGGGGGGGGTGTTGTGTGTGTGTATATGGTACTATTATAATCAGGGACACAGTGTATGGCGCTATTATAGTTAGATGTGTTGAGAATTTTAACTTTGTTTGTAGGTGCAGAAATGTTTTAAAAGTGAGAGGCTGAAGACATCTGAGCTGAAAACTGCAGAAATGGGTCATGGCCGGTAGAAATCCATCATAGATGTCTGGACCGGAGGGAGAAGAAAAGAACTAGAATCTGAGACGTCATCGGTGAGTCACTTAATTTAACGGTTTATTCTGCCTCTAATCATCACTGTAGTCACTGTATGATCTGCAGCGAGAGGATTATGATACGATTTTTTTTTTTTGTGAAACGGCATCTCCCAGCATATATTGTTCGGGCCATGCTGGGAGCTGTAGTTTTACGCCGTACAAACCTATACGACAGGGGTTGCACTAAATTGAGCTGTATTTGTCCTGATACTGTCTACATGTACTTAGCTTGGTTCTAGTGCTGTATTTATGTACTGAGCTTGGTTGTGGTACTGTATATATGTCAGAGCTTGGTTGTGGTACTGTATTTATGTACTGAGTTTTGTTGTGGTACTGTATATATGGCAGAGCTTGGTTGTGGTGCTGTATATATGTCAGAGCTTGGTTCTGATGCTGTAGGTTATATAGGATATATTTATAATAACAAAATTGCAGGGCAGATGGATTTATTCTCAATTCATTGTATATTTCATGGGAACATGTCTGGTAGTTTTAACCCCTTGAACCGCCACCATGCAGTAATACACGGCCTGACGATATATTTCCAAACATTCCCTTGTATGTTTTTTTCAGATGCAGCAATAGTCTTAAAAATCCACTTTTAAAACGGCGCACACTATATGCTAATTACTCATTAGAGGGTCATGGGGCGGTGCCGCTATCCTGAAGAGTCACATAGTCCTGCCTCCAAACCACCTTTCCATGGTTGAGTGACATCTCCCTGGCTGATACAAGTTTCTCGGATGCGCCGTTGCTTTGTGGCACTATACACAAGGGGGGGGGACTGCTTGTGGCACCTGGGGGGGGGGGGGGGGGGAGGGAGGGGCGGGCGGTCAAGAGTTTGCTATGGGGCTGTCTTTCCTAGTTACACCCCTGGTTCTGGAGTTCTATACATCATAACAACCAAGCTCAATACATATAAACAACACCAAAGAAAAGCTCATGACATATATACAGCACCAGAACTGAGCTCAGTACATAAATACAGTACTGAGCTTGGTTCTGATGCTGTATTTATATGCCGAGTTTGTCTGTGCTTGCTTAGCTTGCTTTTGGCACCTGGAGAGTTGTCGTGGCTTTTACTGCGCACTGTCCTCCACCCTTTTCACAGTCCCCAGCCTGACTAAATGGGCTGAGCACGCTTAGGATATTGAATGTGCGCATATAGGTCTATACATAATGGGTGAGTTTAATCTAATGAGCGTAGGTAGGTATGTACGCTTATATAATTATATACCTAGGGTGGAAATCCACACTAAAATATTCTGGACAGGGAATTTCTTTATTTAGAGTCCACTTTAATATAGGGCGTATGTTGAATATTGTAATAGTTTTTTTTTGTATTATTAGAATCATTTTCCATGGCACGATACACTGCGACGACACCCACCCCCCCCCCCCCCCCCAAGTGTATATCTATGTCCATTTGAATCCCACCCCCTTGTTTTGAACCCTGATATGTGAAGCGGTGACCTAGCAATTCAGAAAATCGCTTGGGTGATGCTAACCCACATCATCAATAGGGTGCACTTACTTCATCTTTTACACACGCTCATCTCGATTTTAGACCTGGGCCTGTTCCAATAAGAGGACTCTTCATCATGCCAGTCAGTAGGGGGCAGCACAGCCCTTTATTTATTTCTGTAATAGTTGGAAGAAGCTTCACGAGTCACAAGTCTCTCTGTAGCCCCAACCTGGCGCTGACCACCACTTCTCCCATTGTGTGATCTTATATCAATGCTTATTTCCAGAACAGAGGATCTCTAGTGTACTCTACTCTCGGATATTAATGTCACGTACTCCTGCCCGTTCATACCTCAGCCGTGGACGGAGACGCAGGGATCACAGCAGAGGCAACTTTACAACACTTGAAGCGTCTTGTGATACCCGCAATAGACTTTTACTGTTGTATAGTTGCCTCAGCCGATGTCCGATCAGGAAGGAGCACGGAATGATTGTGGTGTCAAATTTTAAAGTGACGCTATTTTGAATGCTCCCTGGTTTAGGATGGTTTTAGGTGCCCGGATTGCTTGACCAGTAGCGAGCGCTGATCGACCCTTGTGTAGCTCCCTGCTTTTTGCCCCGGTCATGGAACCTGTGGCCTAATCTGTGCGACAAGACAGGGAAATAAAGAGGATTAAACTGGGAAAGGAGGAAGAAAAGCTAAGTGTATACGCACACGATGTTCTGGTCTTCATGGATAGCCATCAGACGTCCCTGGGTAGGGTTATGGATATATTGTCTACATTTGGTAAATTCTCAGGAGTCCATATTAATTGGGGTAAAACTGTATTATTATCCTTGGTAAATTCAATCTTAAAACATAATAGTGAACTCCAAATATTGGGACCAGAGGAGAATTTTTAATACCTGGGGGTGGTAGGATCTCGTAAAATAGAACAGTATATTGAACCGCTGCTTAGAAGGATTAGAGAAAAATTTAGAATTTGCAATTTCTCTGGCATCAAGAGTAGCATTGACAAAATGATTTGGCTTCCCCAGATTATATCCATTATCAGAAGGGGGGTTGGCTGCCCCAAACTTTACAATATACTATTTGGGAAGCAGGATGCATTTCTGGGTTACTTGGTAGGACGGGCAAGAGGTAGTCTTAATAGGACTATGTATGAATTGATGGAGACGGGACAACTGCGTAAGATACCGTTTAGGAAATATCCACTAGCAACCCTACTATGTAGAGTGTGGACTGATACAAGGTTTATGGAAAATAAATGTTCAAATATTATACCAGATTGGGGTCTAAGTATATGCCAGGTTAAAAAAAAAAAAAATCCAATAACCCAGATGTTTGGATTGGAAAGGGTATTTGTCCAGGTGCCTCAGCTTTTTCAAGGGGGTAAATTAAAACCACTACCTACAACGCTCTCTGAAGGCCTCCTTAACCAAGGGGATTATCTTTACTTTTACCAGCTCGAGAGCTTTATTAAGTAAAACTCTGGATAATCCGTGTCTGATAGTAAAATCCTGAACCTGCTTTTGTCAAATAGGGTCAAAGGGCACTTCTCTAAATAGTATAAGCTATTATTGGGGTTCAATGTAGGTAGTAAAAAGCTGCCGAGGAGGACAAAGTGGAAAAGAGATAGATAGTGGTGGGGAGAATCAAATAAGATGGGATGAAGTATGTAGTTCCATAAGAAGCTCTGATAACTCTTCCCATAGAATAACGCGGCGGTTTATAGTAAATCGGCTACATTTCTCACCACATGAATTGGTCCAGATGGGAAATAGAACCACCGCAAAGTGGGGATTATAAACAACTGTATAATGGAACGGTTTATATGATACATATTATTTGATCCAAAACCAACATCCAACAATTGGTATCAAATGAAGCCAAAAAACTGAGAAAGAGATGAAATATTTTAGTCAGGTGACCAGTGACAGCCGGGGAGAGGGACTGGAGGAGGTGTGAGGGGATAGGGTCACTAGGACAAGTAGTAGGATGAACCAAGCAGCGCCTACAGTATCCCTCTTTTTTATTTTATTTTCTTTACAAGTAGTAGGATGAGAAAGAGAGGAGCCTGGAGATGTCTTCAGTTATAGGGTCAAGTGCTGAGAGTGAAGAAGAGGGAGTGCGGGAGGGAAGGGGATCGATGTTACTAGGGGACTGGGAGAGAATATCATGCCGGATGTAGTCAATTTTAACGTTAAAATAAGTGGCCAGGTCTTCACCACTGAGATCTGTGCTCGGCGTCTGCACTTTAGGACTAAGGAGGGAGTCAAAAGTATCAAAGAGGCGTTTTGGATCATTGGATCATTAGATAGTGTGGAGATGAGAGAAGTGAAATAGACTTGTTTAGGTCGGTGAAGGGCAGAGTTGTTAGTTTTGTGCCTAAATTTTGAATGGGGTTAATCTCCAGGCAAATTCGATTTTCTCCAGACGTTGGCCACATCTCGAGCACCGCTGAAGAAAGCGGGATTGAGGCGTGTGCCCGGGCTCTCTTTATCGGGTGGTTGTGGTGGAGGGGGTAGGGGGGGGGGGGGGGGGCGGGCGGGCGCTGGTTCTAATTAATTTTTGAGAATGTTATTGTAAAGTTTGGTGGCCAGATTAGGAAAGGGAAGAGATAGGGGACAATGAGGACTGTAGACTGTCTATGAGTGTTAATGGCATGTAGATTTCTGTATGTCTGCCTCCTCAGGTCATGCCTGCGTATCAGAAAATATGTAATAGTAAAGGAGAGAAGGTTGTGGTCAGAGAGCGGGAGAGGAGAGTTTATACAGAAACTGGGCAGAGCCAGAAGAAGAGCAGGTCAAGGGAATGGAAGTCCTGATGTGTAGGAGATTTAGTAAGTTGTGACAGACCTAGGGAAGTGGTTGAAGAGGCTCTGGCCCCACATAAGTGCCCTATCGTCTCATTAACTAGGATCGGCGCGGTCATGTAGATAAGTGGTTTTGTTTTGAGTAAAACTATCATTTTGGGCCAAGTTGTACCCAAGTTTAGATGGATGTTAATGAGTTTCTTACTAGACAACTGGGCGTGTTTAGCATTTTAACAACTGGGTGTTGTGGAGAGAAGTGTATGAGGCCGACCAATCATTGACCAATCAGCGTCCTGCACTTCTCATTGTTCCAGCACAGCTTCTTTCACTGCACAATCACACTGTAACAATAAGAAGTGTCTGAAGGTGATTGGTCAGTGTCATACACTTCTCTCCACCATGGCCACTTGGTAAACTGGACAAACGCACCCAGTTGTCTATGAAGAAACTCATTATCAATCCAAAATTGGGTAGAACTTGGTCCAAAATGATACCACCCCCCCCCCCCCCTCCTGGTGGCGGTTCGACAACTGCCACTCTGGAGAAAAAAGGCTCCGAGGGTTTGGGCTACAAAGGAGGACAATGGGAGTGAGGGGACAGGGGGAAGAACCCTCAAAGAAGTTGAGATAGTCCTCCTCCCTGTCAGTTTAGTGCTCTTGGGCCGTGAGAGAAGTGAAAGAACATTTTGGCGTATCTTCGGCTAACTAATAGAGGGCTCTACATGGCCGATTGTGTCCCGTCCCCTCGGCTCCCCTAACTGCCTCTTGTAACTGCCAGGACACTTTGTCTACACGACACTTTGACGCCCTCGACTCGTGCCGCCCCTGCACGAGTGCCTTCCCATATGCTACCACTACATTTAAAGGGGAGGAGAAGCACACACCAAGCCCCACTCAAACACCTGCAGCAGCTAATCACACAAACAACCCACAGGAGGGCGAAAAACTCGACACACAACCAAAATTCGCTGATCGCACACAGGACAAATGCTAATGACCAACAAACAGATTGGCCTCTCAACGCAAAACATTCTACTCACTATCAAGACCCAGAAGCAGAGTTAGGGGATGGTCACACGCTTAACTACAAAATACGGCTAAATACTGAGAAGATTTCGGAAAAACTTACCACTCATTTAGAGCCAATTTGGACGCCCAGAATGACAAATGTAGATTCTTTTCACACGTTTTGGGAGGCAGTTTTCTGTGTTCAAGGGAAAAATCACCTCCAAAATACACCACAAGAAGTGACATACTACTTCTTTTTACAGAGCGTTTTTTGCCCCTCCGTTTTTCTCAAGCAAAGTGTCAAATAAGGCTGGATTCACACAACCATGTTACATCCATAATGGACGGAACATGTTTGGGCCAGAAGTCCCAGATTGACTCCTAGCGTCGTACATAACTATGATGCTAGGAGCCCGGCTCCCTGCAGTGTGTTCCGACCGGGACTTCCCGCCAAAATGCGTTACGTCCATAACATGCTCGTGTGAACCCCATCCTAAAGGCTCGTGGCAACAGAACATCGTAATTCCCATTGAAAACAATGGCCAGATGTTTGTAGGCGTATTAGGGGCGACTTTTCAGGCGTAATACACCACAATTACATCTGAAAAGAGGTCATGGCCGCATACCCTTACACACCATCACATACAACTTGCACACTTTGAAAGGAACTGAAGCACACACATATGTTACTGCACCAATGGATTCTTCAAAGCAAATGCCCATCAGAAACAAAGCAGCACAGCACCCACCTGAGCACTTCAGAGAAGCCATCGCTGCACATCCCGCTGCTCAGACCACCACAATTTTGACACTTGCTGAAAGGTTTACTTACCCTGGAATGGCAGATTTCCATCCTAGGAATAGCCAGCAAAAGCTCATCACTTTGTGATCAGTGGGGGTCCAACATGTGGGGAGCCACACCAATCCAGACACCAAAGGGCCACTCTAGCAGTTCTTCTGGACAGCCAGGGGAACCTTCACACAGCCCCACTCAACGTTTGCATCAGGCCAGGTACTTGCAGTCTGGAAAGGCAGTGGCCCCTAATTGTAAGACTTTAGAGCTAATCTGTGACCGATCCACACAAGGGAAGCCAAACAAATAACAGCAGACAATACAGAAGAAGACGAAGACAGACACACACACACACACACACACACACACACACACAGAGCCATCGTTATTTCTAACAAGCCAACCCGTGAATGAAGGGGACATGGAAGCACGATTGTCTGCTGTACAATTTACTTTATTGAAGGCACTTTCGCTAATGACCAACTTTCCATGGAATGATCACGGCTGCCCACTGGGGACAGATGACAAAACCGGACAAAAAAATGAAAATACTAAATTAAATTGTCAAATGGTAAAACCTTGGTTTAATTTTTTGTTTATTGCAATCCATTGTAAGTGGCGCTGCTGCTCCCAACACAAGAGTTTGTTATTAAAGCTTTTGTCAAAAAAAACAGGGGAGGAAAAAACAAACAAAAACAAGTTACACACGGTTACAATACATGTCGTCATGGCAACCACACGCTGCCACATTGTGCTCTACAGTTAGAAAGGTTTGTGCAAATACTGCGACATTTCACCACATTACGGGCGTCTTTACCGATTGTGTCGTCCGTGCAGAAGAGGACGAGACCCCAAATATATATATATTCATATATACACACTTTACACTTAGAACAAGACCAATGTGCAACCAGAAACCAGTGTGATCCGCTCCATCTTCCCGTAACCTGGTCAAATCTGGACACCCACACTGGAACATTTGCATATTTTTAACATTTGAAACGCAACATTGCATTAAAACCAAATAAAAAATTAAAACTAAACCATCAGGACATAGCCGAATACAAAAATACCAGGAATACAATCCACCGCCCACGCACTGGTGAAGGCGGCCATGTTGTAGAATGGCGCTATAGTGACACGTGGTTTGGTGAAGTCACTAGGCCCGAAAATACCAATACTACATTGTACGTCAATTTTCCAAAAATTGCGGCTCTACAACTCCCATCATGCCCCGACAGCCAATTGGATTATTTTAAGCAAATGAAGAGAATACGATTAGTAACAAAATGACTGTAATAAAAAAAAAAAGACAACTAAAACATCAAAAGAAATATTGTTTCGGCTACAACATGGCTGCCTCCGGTACGTGCCGGTGCCTCGTCCAGGTAAAGCATTGCCTTCTGGGTATACAAAAGAATCTCGCAGCTCATCACCATCACTACATACTTGAAGAAAGTGCCTTTTTCAGATTACAAACTTTTTTGCATTTTTTTAAAAAAAAAAAAAAAACAGAAATTCAACTAAAACATTCAAAGCATCGCATAAAATAACCATTTATGCCGCAGTCGTATTTACATCGTGTTTTCATGGCTAAGCTCTTCCAAAAAAATTACACATTGAGGGAATAAAAGGATCAAAAGGTGTAACAACGAAACGGTGAGATGATGAGGATGATAACGGCCACCAGATGAAACGTCAAACACAAGGATGGAAAACTCAGAAAAGGTCATCCTCCTAAAGGGGTTATCCAGGAATCCAAGAGTGATCGACAATCCGTAGGATGGGCCATCGATATTAGAACAGTGGGGGAGTCTGACTCTCCGCACCCCGACGATCAGCCGTTTACAAGTACCTCGGCCGCTTCATTGTTTACATAGGTTTCTTTCCGGTTCACACTTGCACGCGCCATTACTTTTGGAGTGGCTGTGCGAGGTATTGCAGCGCTGCCCTATTCACTTGCTTTTGGACAGCGCTGCAATACCCCGCACAGCCACTACAGAAGTAACGGCGCGTACAAGTGTGAACCGGAAAGAACCCTATGTAAACAATGAAGAGGCTGCAGCGCCCCCTTCAGACAGCTGATCGGCAGGGGTGCCAAGAGTCAGACACCCACCAATTCAATACTGATGGACCAATGTCAATGTTAAAGTCCTGGATAAACCCTCTCATCTTTAAAAACTACAAAGTATAAAAAAATATATCCCCCCCCCAGTCAGTCATAACATTCTCCGCTCTTCACAATAGAGCCATAGATCTTTCTATACAGATTATTCCGAGTGTTTTGTTTATCTGCCAGCACAGAGGTAGTATGGAAGTCGGGGTGAGGGATGGTTAGCAGCTTCATAAAAGGGACCGTCAGCTGTTTGTGGATCCGGGAGAACAATGCCACGCTCCACTGACACTTGTATTGCTGCATAGACTCTCAGGGAATTGAAGGATTGGTGAAAGAAAAACTAGATAAAAAAAGTGTTTTTTAATTCTGGGATAGATCGACTTTAAAAATACTTCCAGTGTCCACAGACCCCAAACAGCGCAGAACTTTCAATCTTACAGTATAAAAATAGTTTCACTTTACAATAAAGTTTCCACTTCTAGAATGACAGAAATGTGACGGTTTAGTACCAAGTGGAACGTTCTGGGTTTTGCTCCAAGACTGAGGACCGGCCCCCTCCCCATGAAATAACTATTCTCCAGCATCTTAGAACTCAGTGTTGTACCGTTCCTCTGTTATTCCTCCTAGAAATGTATGAATAAATGGACTACTGGGTGTTACCAGGGGGTCACTATTCCCCTTATCAAAGGGGGAACACCCAGTTGTCCAATTTATTCCTACATTTCAGAGAGAAATAAAGGTACATTTAATGGCTGGGGGGGTTTTTTTACACAATTTTCACTGCGGCCTTTGCCGAGATGTTGGTAAGTGTGGCAAATCCGTCAGTTTTTACAAAAATGGAGCGTTTTGTTGCAATTAGAAAAGTGTGGCAAAAACTACTCGTGTCATTCCAGTTTAAGGCCTTGTTCACACTGAGTTTTTTTTTAACGCTGTTTTTGACGTGGAGACCGCGCCAAAAACCAACTCCCATTGATGTCAATGGGTGGCGGAGGCAAATTTCTCACGAGCGGGAAAAAACACTTGTGAGAAAAAACCCGTTATACCCTTTCTTCAAGCGTTTCCCTCTCTGACCTCACATTGACATCAATGGGAGGCAGACAAAGCGTTTTTTGCCCGCGGCGCTCAATTGTCAAAGGAATTCCTGAAGGAATTTAGAAGCAGTTTTTTCCGCCTGCAAAAAAAACTCAGTGTGAACAAGGCCTAAGGGTACATTTAGATAACACAACATAAGAGCTCGAAGAAAAGATGCTCCAGAACGGTTATTTTATGGGGAATACAAGTCATTACTAAAACAGACATGTCAGGAGAGGGGACAAGTCGCCGACACTCGGATCATGTCCATAAACCAATTGACGCGGCTTATTGACGATTACCAAATCAAAAGAAAACTGCTGCGTTACATGTAGCAACCAATGAGATTCCAGCTGACATTTGTGTAGTGCATTTAAAGGGGGGTGGTACAGGATTAGAAAAACATGGCTACTTTTTTTCCCCAAAAGAATGGCGCCACACCTGTCTACAGGTTGTGTATAGTATTGCAGCTCGGCTGTATTCACTTCAATTGAGCCAAGCTGCAATACCAGAAACAAAACAAAGACAGGTGTGGCGCTGTTCCTAGAAGAACGTAGCCGTGGTTTTTTTTTTTTTTAATCCTGAACAACCCCTTTAAGTAAATGAAACCTGTGATTCTATTGGCTGCCGTGTGCAACACTTACAATCCAGTTTTGCGCTGCTTTTCAATTACGAGTACTTTTTTTTTTAGACTTCACAATGGGAAGGCAGCCGTTTTGTGCCTGAAAGGAGCGCAAGACACCTGCCGTTTTATGTAGGGACTTGGTAAATGAGATAAAGAAAAAATAATGGGAAAAACTAAACGAGCAGGTCTCTAAAGCAAAGATACCACAGTAACCGGGAATGGATTTATTATCCCTGGCCTAAAGAAAAAGTTACTCAATTTTCAATGCTTAGAGAGGAGCGCTCCCGAAACATCAGAGATTAACTCCTTCCAAATCGCATTGGGAATGGGAGTCGTGAATTTAAATAACAGAACGGGGGAGGGGGAATTACCTAAAGTGCTAAGGAGGCAAACTTGTGAAAATGTGTCATCACTTACAAAATTACCAAATTTGCATTATTTCTTTTTTTTTTCTCCGGAAAATATTTACTTCTAATTTAGGAACAAATATGGAGTTTTCCTTTTTTTTTGCATTCAAAAACAACCATAAAACACTTAAAGGAAAAGTCTGTAGAAACATATTGCATCCTCCCCAATGCTGCCCCCTACTGGAACACTTAATGGATTTTTTTCCAAGTCCAGGATATTTGGAGTCCCTCAAAACCTGTGTATTAAAGCCTGTTTTTCCCTCTCTTTCCGCCTCAGTTCCTCTTTGTAGCAGCACGAGCAGTAGTTTCCTGTTTCAGGATGTCCGTAAAAATTGCAGTGCGTCTGCTTACACTTGGTCTGCTGGACGTTGTAGTGTGTCCGGACTTTGCTGCTGCCGTCAGAGGTCCCTGATCTGGGGTCTGTGTAGTCCTGGTAGCCATTGCTGTGCACGACGCAAACAGTCTGCTCACCCTCCTCCGGATAGACTGGGGGAAGTTCTGACTCGGAAGGAGAAAGCCGGCCAATGTGTGGAGGGCTGGATTGGTACGGATGAGGCCGGGCCTGCATGCAGTGCCGGGGGAGGGAGGCATAGGAGGGCAGATTATTGCATGAGCCACCTGCTACCTGCCGTCTACTGTCATGGTAGCTGTGGGCGTGGGAACTGTCCGATGTGTTGACTATGGATGGTCGGGGGATAGTGAAGCCCCCAGAATAACTGGAAGGTAACGCTCCTTTCATGGCAGGACCGTACTCCAGACCCTGCATCCCATAGTTATTAGTCACTTGGGAATATGTAGGAAGCGGGAGAAGCTCGTCGGCTTTAGGTTGCAACGTGCCGTCCTGCTCTAGTCTCTTTGCCGCGCCGCAGTTCAGGAGCGCCTTTTTCTCGGCCTCCCTCTGCTTCTGCTCAGCTATGAACCTCTCGTGGGCATCGGCCAGATACCTCTGGATCATTTGCTTCTGGTAAGGCTGGCGGTCGCTGGTTTTTAAGAGGCAGGCGAAGATAAACTTGCGCTCCCCTTGCATGGCCGCTCGTAGGATGCTCAGGCTCAGTTTGACATCGTGGCTGTATTTGTAGGGATCGCCTTGGGCCTTGTCCGTCGTTGACTTGGCAGAGGACTTCTCAGAAGACGTGGAGAGGTCACCTTGAGAGGAATCCTCTTTGCTTCCTTTTCGGCCTTTCTTTTTCTTCTCCAACGTGTCGCCTTGTCCGTTGCTCATTCCAGACTTTCCGCTCTTGCTGTGCATTAAGCCACCCATGTTTTTCTTCAGTTTACTGCCCAAACTCTTCCCAAAGCTGCCCAGTTTGTTGGCCACAGAGTCCGCTCGCTTTTTATCTTTCTCCTTGTCCTTCTCCTTCTTTGACTTCTCTTTCTCCTTGTCTTTCTCCTTCCCGGTTTTGCTGCCTCCGTTGCTCGCCGAGCTGCTGCAGACAGACTCTTTGTCGGACTCTCCAGATTCGGCAGCAGACCTTGCGTCATCACCAGCAGATGCGGTCGGGGACTCGGGCTGCGCGAGGGGGGCCTGTAAATATACAAAGAAAATATCAGAACTTGGCTGGAATTCTAGGATCGATTTTTACATCATGTCCTTTGTAGGATTGTAAATGACAGAGTGCACTGACCCACAATGAGCTCTCATCTGATTATCTCCTCCTCAAACCTGAGCCCATCATGAATGTGGAGAATGTATTTGGGAGACGACTACTAAACTCCCTTAATGGGACCCATCAGGCACCCGTGTCTGGAAATGTAAAGCTCTAGCGAGACCTTAGGAGGAGGCATCACAATCTTCCATTTCATTAGATGTTACATCTCCTGGGTTGGTTTTGGGGGGGGGGGGGTGCAGCCTGTTTATTGCACTTTTACTGTAGATTTCTCCATATAAGCAAAAAAAACACAAAAAGCAACAAGTGTATTCTGCATTTATATATCTGCCTATTGTGTTTACGGTCCATCTATTCTATAGCACAGACTTGATTTATAAAGTTCAACATTTTATCCTGCAGTGTTGATCCAGAAGACAAGTAAACAGCTCAACTCATCTATTAGGGGAGGTTTATTACGAAGGCCCTGTTCACATCATGTTTGGCCCATAGGGCTCCTTTAGCCCAGTGGAGGCCAAGAGTGTCCTTTTGGCCTCTGTCATGCTGGACACCCTTTTCTTTTTGGAGGATTGAATAACGTAGTATACGACGCTGTTCCATCCTGAGAGATCCCGCAAAAAAAGCCTCGTATTGTGCGGTATAGGTATTTTTAACATCGGAGCCTACGTGTGACGAATGCCACTGTATGGCATCAGTCACAGGTTTAAGTTAAACGTATACCTCGGGGAGCTTCCCCAGGAAGAACATCAGATAGCGCTCAGCCCTGGGATTCCAGCGTTGGGGAAGCCCCTGACATCACTGTCCATATATGGAGTGCCGCAGTACCGATGCTCTGGCCGGGGACACCAGGACTTAGTGCTGTCAGGGGCTTCCCCAGACACTTCACTTAAATTAGCGCTGTGCCCGGGGAGTTCAGGCGATGTGTCCCGCTGTATGCCTATACAGTGGGACACGTTGGTGCCTTCTGTCGGAGGTCGACTCGAAACTCCTCCCGACTTCCACCTCCGACAGAAGGAAAAATAACGTGATGTGAAAAGGGCCTAAGATACACGCACCAGAATTGTGACTCGATATGATGGCTCCGCACACTACAACCACTGACCAGGAACAGTTCAGCAGGGCCGTTATACTGCGACCCAGAGCCATCTGCTTCCGGACCGACCACTGCATAACAACCGGTGCCCGGAGGCATCCAGAGCAGCTGACCCCATCGATCATATACTGATGACCAATCCTGTGGATAGGTCATCGTTATGAAAAATGGACCCGTGCCCGGACAACCCCTTAAATATGTGTTTTAGATACTTTTTGCACCTTACTAGATCGCTTTGAAAAGGATCTTTAAAATGGGTGTGGCTTAAAATGCGGCAAAATATTGGTCTAAAGTCCAACCAACGGAAGTGTCAAACGTGATGCGCCAAATTGATCATACAGCTTCTTCCACTGTGATAATTGTGTTAGTAAATCTGCCCTATTATGTCAGGAGAATTCCCCGCTTATACAGGGAATGAATCGCACCAATGTAGTGTGAACAGAGCCTAATCCTTTCTAACAAGAAAAAACTTCGACCTTTTAAAGCGGAGTTAAAAAAAACACAAACCCTTTTATTGGCTTCATTAGACGCTTGTCACTCACCTGCATCTCACAGGGCAGGGAAAGCCACGTGACCGTCATGTAACTGTGCAGCAAGTTTAACTTCGCTTCCAATGATAACGTAACCCTAGACACAAAACAACCTGTTACATTACATTTCATATACCGGCCTATACATACAATATATCTATGCTAAGGGGACACCAAACCTAAAGTTGGCAACTTTAGCGCCAAACACCACATGTCTATGGGCAGCTATACTTGAAGAGCCCGGAGGCGACTGCGCGGGGAGCGGCCTGGAGGCGACTGCGCGGGGAGCGGCCTGGAGGCGACTGCGCGGGGAGCGGCCTGGAGGCGACTGCGCGGGGAGGCTCTGCTATGAGAACAAAGTGGCTGCTGTGACTACCGCAGAAGTGGGAAGGGGAGCACTGTTCATATTGGAGGGAGATAGGGCGACATCGCTGTAAAATACTGTAGGGACGAGGTTGACTACAAGTTATGGGTAAGGTCAAGTTCACAAATCTGGTTGAAGTGTATCACCTGACATGTCTGATAACAGAGGGCAATAGATTGTATTCAACTTCACATCCCATGGAGATCTGTTATACTTTACAATATCTTCAAACTAGAATTTTCAAAGGCAGAAACTGAACATCTTCGGTCTCATGCACACGGCCGTGCCCGTAATCACAGCCCACGATTGCGGGCACTGACGGCCGCCCGCATATTCAGGCCGTGCTCCCATACAAAAAGTGTAGGAGCACGGCCCGTAAAAGACGAAAAATAGGACATGCTCCATAATTCCCGGCACGGACACCCATCCGTAGCGCTATTGAAAGGTGTCCACAACCAATAGGACCGAATAGGTCCGTAAAACTGTGGTAGGGTCCGCGGTTTTATGGTCGTGTGCATGGGGCCTTAATGTACAGAATCAGAAAATAACACAATTACCACCAAGAAGTTACCAAAATACAACACAATGCAACAAATGTATTTCATTAAACCAGCCACAAGAGGGCAGCAACCTGGCACGAGTCCATCCATAACCCAATACAGGAAACCAGAATGGTAATATGTAGACACACATAACCTATACCCGCCACACCTGTATGCTGATCAGCACCCAAAGGAGGCTGCCACCCCAGCACCCGCACATGCTTATCTGTGGATTCACAGCTCTAGACAGATTACATTCAACCAAACAGCCCATAGAGACCACACCGGCCCTAATATAGAGTAACCAAACTGTGGTGGTCTACACGTGTGACCAGGTCGTGTGGTGCCCACATGTCTGACATGTGCCCAGAGCAGCCCACTACAGCCACAGTAATACACTACAGCACCCCTCATGGTCTGGGTGAGCGGCTGCAGCGACGAGCGCTCCTATGTTTACATGAAATAATCGTCTGCAGCAGAAAAGCAGATTATATTACCCCCCCCCCCCACGCAGGAGCAGCTAGTGAAACATTTATAGGCACAGACTAGAAGATGACGTCATGCCCTGTAAGGAGAGGAGGCATTGTCCTCTGTCTGCCACCAAAATACGTCCGCACGCACGGGAAAACCTCCAGACTTAATATGCCCCTCAGCATGGGCACGTGGTGAGGAAAGCCACCGGTAACCACGAGGAACATCCAAGAAAAGAGACCCCCCCCCCACATAATCTCCGGGTTTCCTGCTGCTGTTCTGTCCTATATCACAATTTGTTTTCCCCCCCGCTAATGTTAATGAACATTAATCTGAAAGTTACCGTCAGCAGTTCACATGGCGGCACCGACTGCTGAATGGCAAATCTGCCAAGTTGTGCCGTCACCGTTCCCTCTTTCTTATATTGCTGCATATCTACAGAATTGCCTTTCAGGAACTTTAGACAGTTGGGTAACAGCCAACGTGAAGGTATGCTAGAGACCACAATGGGTATATATTCAGAGTTGTCCTGATATGGCTTCCGTGTGCAGTCTGTTGTTTGAACAGACTGTGCGAAGGGTCCGTGGAAAAATAGGACATGTCCTATTTCCGGCCGTATTCACGGATCCCTCAATAGACTCGAGTCTATGAGGGATCCATGAAAACGGGTCCCGCACAGGTGCGGCTCGGACGTGAAAACCGCCACTCGTTCGTGTGAATCTGCCCGAACAGTTTAACTTTCTTCAATGACTGAGCCCCACGTGCCACGCTGCCACGTCTCACACACATCTATGGACTTTCATGTGAGCAACAGATCCATAGACTTTACATGTGAGGGGGGGGGGGGGGTGGCTGAATCGGTGAGAGCATTACAAACATTTAACAATTGTTGTGCTCCGCTGCAGACGTCTCCGCCATTAGTACTGCGGACTAGAATGCGCCGGTGTAAAGAAAAAGCCTGTCCTGGTCGTGTCCTGCTCACATAGGTGCACGGATCGTTACAAAAGACTGACGTTAATGGGGGTAAATAACAAAATCATCGTGGGTGAAAGCGACTGCTCCATCAGATGCCGGATGTACGGAGAAATGCTTCTAGGGGAGAATACCCCCGTACATACAGTACGTGATTAAGAACGCCGGGCCTTCTCTTCTGTCATCACACGTAATCCAACAAAACCCGGCAGATGAAATCAGAGACCATACTGGCTCCATAGACGTCTATGGCAGACCTGACCGTCAGTGGGATCAGGAACTGTATACTTATATACTACGTACCCTGCCAGCCGGACATTATCAGAGTCGTTCTTGCCCCACTCCCAGTCTTTTCCAGGATCAACTGCAAAGTGCACTGGTAGTAACTTGTGCTGAGAGTCCGTCAGGGGGATGAAAGGCGCTGCGTGTATACAAGGAAAGAAGGAGAGAACGTCAGAAGCAAATTCACAATATCAAAAGGACATTTCTGCTCCACGTGGACGGTTATGAATCCTACAGCGATAACAACACTACTGCGAGCTGCGACACCGCTGATGGCGTCAGACTACGCAGAGCTGCTTCTCCTGACCACGAGGATGTAGCGGAGATTCACAGTATCGCAGGCTTCTCCCATTCACTTTACTGTGAATTACCACTACATGCGTGTCGACTATTCACAGTGAGCAAGGATAGGCCATCCGGAGGATAGGCCATCAATTTTTAGGGACTGGAAAAACCCTTTAATATATATCTTTCTGTCTATACTGAGATTAGATGATTTGAAGTTACAGGCCTAAAGCCTGAGGCTGCACCACTGAGACCTGTCCCTTCTGATTTCTGTCCGTTGCAGTGATGTCATGTACATTGTGTGGATCCAAGTCAACAAACAGTGATATTTCCATCCTGCCTGGCTATAGTGGTATATGTGAGGACAAGGTCGACGATGAGAACACTGCACCCGACAAGTCACGACAGGGTCTTCATTCCCGTAACTCCATGTGATCAGATCTCGGCGTAGAAGGAAGATATTAGAGACCGGTTTCACATTTTTACATGTCAACCTAAAGGAACTTTGAGGCTACATGCACACATTGCAGAATGTGAGATGGAAAATCTGCAGCGATTCCGCAGGTAAACCCCACACTTAAAGGAGGACTCCACCTTTTTTTTTTTTTTTTTTTTTATTGCACCCTCCATTTGTACATTGGTGCATCAGTGGGGTGCTGTGTGCACAAATACTCGATACGTCGTTTTTCGGGTCCTGCGCCGCTCACCTGGTCTTCCTTCTGACCTGGTCCGGAATCGCTGCTTTTGAGTAAACCGGAAGTCAGGCTCTCAATGCATTCCTATGGAGCCTCGTTCTGGCCTCGGTCCGGCTCCCATAGGAATGCATTGACTACCTGATTTCCGGTTTACTCAAAAGCACAGTGACTCCAGACAAGTCAGAGGGAAGATCATGTGAGCGGCGCTGGGCCCAAAAAAATGACACGATGCGGGGATCGGTATGTATTTCTGCACACAGCACCCCACTGATACATCAATGTACAAATGGAGGGTGCAATTAAAAAAGAAGTGGAGTGCTCCTTTATTGCTGCGGGTTTTTATGCGCGGATTGTAACTTTTGATGTGGAAACAGGTGCAAATTTTATGCTGCAGATTTCAGTGATTTTCTTTTCCCATAAAATTTGCAGATACAATTCCGAGACTGAAACAGAGAAATTGACATTCTACAGATTTTAAAATCCGCACCACAGGCCGATTTACCGGCGGAAACTTTCTGCAACATAAAGAGGCGATTACGTGAAATCACATTTACTTTGCTGGTATTGTATTACGCTGCGGAACGGTCACCAGAAAATGTGCATGTGGCCTAAAGGGGTATCCTCCTCACACACAGGGAGGGCATATGGCCATGATAGGTCAATTCTGAGATCCAAAGGGCTACAGCGCTCCTTGCCACCCCTTTAACTTCTGGCATGTCTCCTCTAAGAATACGGATCCAGACAATTCACTGATTTCCAAGCAGAACACAAGATTAATGTCATTCTGCAGAACGGATTTAGTGATTTCATGAAGCGTGACATTTAGAAGGCCTGGACTGTACCTTGTTCCTTGCTCTGGTCACCCTGTTCCATGGATACGAGGGCAGAGAAGTGGGCCTGGTCATACGCCAGAACAAGCGGAGAGCAGTGGCACTTGTTAGGTGGGACCTCCAAAGGAAGGTAGATTCCTCCAAATGGTATTGGGGCAAATGCTGGAAGTAAAGAGAACACCAGGTAAGGTAAGAGTCACACAATACAGTTGGAGCAGCTGGGCGGCCGGGTTCTCATGGCGGTTACGGCCGCAACTACCCGCAGCGCAGCTGCTCGGAGGTCGCCGACACTTTTACACTATTACAATCTGAATGTTCCTTTTTGGGACTGGGGAGGGGAACATAGATTGCTGTACTCATGAATGGACCAGAAGCGGTGACGTATTAATAGAAACGTGGGGTGCAGATCATGTGCTGGAGGAGAGATTAGAATATTTTTGTTCTTTTGCTTCTTTCCTGGGGCTGGAGGAAGCTGGGAGGACATGATCTGGAAGGAGATCACAGGTATAATGATCTCATGTCTGCAGGTATTAGATCATTCTATTTAGCTGGGATCTGCATACAGAGGACACAGATCATGTCCTCCCCGCGTGCTCCTCTCCTACACGTGAGTTGGAGGCGTATGACGTCATAGCGACATCACTCGTTTTCATGGCAACGGCTCCAATGCAGAAAGGAGGCTTCTTGCTTTTGGGTCCCACTGCTAAGCACAACTTGGAACATTGTGTTTTGCATATTTTGTGACAAGTAGCCGATCATTTCAGCTCCGCGTCACTTCCAGATTACGCTATACCGCGTGATCTGCCAGCACCAGGTGTACTTACCCTCCAGCTGCACGGGGCGTTGGCAGTGTACGGGTTAAGGAGCAGGTAATCTATACACATAATCCACAGCGAGGGAAGAGAATGAACACCAGCAGCTTTTGGGATCAGTTGTGAACGTCTCCTACACCATAAATCAGTCCCTGCACCTTCTGTATAGTGACCCTGTGATACTTTGCTGGTGTCCGGCCGGGAGCTGCAGGATCGTGGCATTTTGCCGACTATAGCCGGGTTCACACACCACAATCAAAATGCGTTTCTTGCAGTATTTCCGCACCACTTTGCCAAGATTTTCGCAAAATTGCAGCAAGAAAACACATTTCAAAGAAAAAAAAAAAAAAAGATGACGACAGAACAGAAGCCCGGCCGCTCAGACTGACGATCACATGGTTTATGCAGAATTGTCCGCTAAGGTCCTCCTACACAGACCAATGATTGGGTGATCAGGTCATATGAACGCTCGTTCCCGATTTATCGCCCGGTGTAAACAGGACGAAGATCAGACGCTCGGACATCGGGTGATCGCAGCTTTTATGCAGCACTAAATATCAGAGATGTCGGCAGAGCGTCTCCCTGTGTAAACAATGCGCTGCCGACATGATGCAGATGCCTGGGAGCGAATGGAGTGACGAGCGCCGATCGACAACCTGTATTGTTGATCGCCGCTATTTTTATAAATGGCAAACACGGGCGATATCTGCCTGTGGAAAACTATGGCTGGATTCACATCTGGCAGATTTTGTTGCATAAATTTCTGCGAAAATCTGTTCTGTTCATCTGAATAGAACCTGTAAATCCCGGCACCTGCTGCAGAAAACCACATTTAGATGAATGGAACCGATTGTCAGTAGCAGAAATTTCTCCAACAAAACCTGCCGTGTGTGACTGCAGCCGTATGCAGACGGAATACGCGAGACCTTCTCTAGTGGTAATTTTCTTTATTATCCTACTCAGCCATTTCTGATTTATTTTTATCTTCCACACAGGCAACAGATACTGGATGGCCACTACTACTACCACCATCATCATCATCATCATTACAGTGCCAAGAGGAGTTCTCACCCAGCTTTTGAGTTAGGAGAATCGTTAGGAAAAAGATGAAAGCCTGCAACTGCATGTGAAAAAGTGTGAACATTGTCCTGGCTTCTAAAGGGTTAAAGAGTATTGCCTACTATTTTACGGCTTAGACATAGAAACAATCTATAGCTGCACTCACTATTCTGCTGGTGGAGTCACTGTACATACATTACATTACTTCTCCTGTACTGATCCTGAGTTATATCCTGTATTATACTCCAGAGCTGCACTCACTATTCTGCTGGTGGAGTCACTGTGTACATACATTACATTACTTATCCTGTACTGATCCGGAGTTATATCCTGTATTATACTCCAGAGCTGCACTCACTATACTGATGGTGGAGTCACGGTGTACATACAATACATTACTTATCCTGTACTGATCCTGAGTTACATCCTGTATTATACTCCAGAGCTGCACTCACTATTCTGCTGGCGGAGTCACTGTGTACATACAATACATTACTTATCCTGTACTAATCCTGAGTTACATCCTGTATTATACTCCAGAGCTGCACTCACTATTCTGCTGGTGGAGTCACTGTGTACATACATTACATTACTTATCCTGTACTGATCCGGAGTTATATCCTGTATTATACTCCAGAGCTGCACTCACTATTCTGCTGGTGGAGTCACTGTGTACATACATTACATTACTTATCCTGTACTGATCCTGAGTTATATCCTGTATTATACTCCAGAGCTGCACTCACTATTCTGCTGGTGTAGTCACGGTGTACATACAATACATTACTTATCCTGTACTGATCCTGAGATACATCCTGTATTATACTCCAGAGCTGCACTCACTATTCTGCTGGTGGAGACACTGATGATCAGTGCAGGATAAGTAATGTAATGTATATACACAGTGACTCCACCAGCAGAATAGTGAGTGCAGCTCTGGAGTATAATACAGGATGTAACTTGCACACTGACAACTTTTTATGCACCTTTAATCCCTTAATGACCAGCCTATTTTAGACCTTAAAAGGAACAGTGTCACCCAAATTTTTTTTTAATATGTTAAAGATGTTAGTGCTTTATTAAAAACGTTTGGATTAATTTGTGTTACTTTTTTTTATTTTTACACTTTTTCTTCCCTATGGGGGCTGCCATTTTTTTTTCCATTTCTGTATGTGTCGATTAACGACACATACAGACATGGAATACGGCAGCTCCAGTCCCATAGGGACTGCGAACAGGGCCCGTTCCATCCACTATCGTGTACGCCGCTGTGTGGGAACGGCGCATGCGCCGCTCCCACACAGTTCAATTTGAAATGTGCGCCGTCCGGCGCCATTTTCCTGTGGACCGGAAGTCGCGGCCGGACAGTAAGATTACTACTTCCGGTCGCGGCTTCCGGACTTGTGCACATGGAGCAGCGGCAGCAGACGGAGCGGACGGACCGGAGGGAGCGGCAGTGACTGGAGCAGGTAAGTTATTTCTATGTATGTTCGTGTTTCAGTGTGTTTTACTACTGTATGTAAACCTTCTACACTGTGTGTTAGCTCAAAAAATGGCGACACACAGTGTAGGAGGTTACACCATTCAAACCCCTCGTTTCTCCCGGCACTAGCCAGGATAAAGGAGGGGGAGATTCTGAGAGCTCACTAGAGCGAGGGATTTTTACCCGATTTTGCAGCATAAAGCAATGCTGCAATTTTGGGAATGGCTCCATCTAGTGACCAGCAATGGGAAATATTATAAATTGAATCCAATTTATAATATTTCCTGACTCGTGAAAAAAAAAATATAAATTTGAACAATGTTTAATCACCTACACACTAATTGTTTACCTAAAAAAAAAAATACATGTTTTGCTAACAACACATTCCCTTTAATGACCAAGCCATTTTTTACGTTTTTCCATCGTCGCATTCCAAGAGCTATAACCTTTTTATTTTTGCGTCGACATAGCTGTATAAGGTCTTGTTTTTTGCGGGACAAGTTGTATTTTTTAATAGCACCATTTTGGGGGACATATTATTTATTAATTAACTTTGATTAACTTTTATTTGGGGGGGAAATAGAAAAAAACGTGAAATTTCGCCACTCTTTCGCGTCTTAAATCTACGCCGTTTACCGTGTGATATAAATAACACAACAACTTTATTCAGCGGGTTGTTACGATTGCAACGATACCACGTTTGTATAGTTTTTGTATGTTTTACTACTTTTACACAGGAAAAACGCTTTTTCAAAATTATTTGTTTTTGTGTCTCCATATTTGAAGAGCCGTAACGTTTTTATTTTTTCACCGATGCGGTTGTATGGGGGCTTTTTTTTTGCGGGACGACTTGTAGTTTTTATTGGTACCATTTTGGAGTAGATGCGACTTTTTGATCACTTTTTATCACATTTTTTTAAAGTCAGGATTCACAGAAAACAGCAATTTTTCCATAGATTTTTATTACATTTTTTACGGCGTTCACCGTGCGGGTTAAATAATGTAATAGATTTATAGTCGGGGTCGTTACGGACGCGGCGATACCAAATATGTGTAACTTTTTAACTTTACTTTGGGTTTTTTAATAGTAAAGCATTTTGTAAGGGGAAAAGCTGGGTTTTTCATTTTTTTTCAATTTTTTTTTTCAATTAACTTTATTAAACTTTTTTACTAGTCCCACTAGGGGACTATAATATGCGATTCTGCGATCGCATTTATAATACACTGCAATACTCTAGCAGGCATTCACTCCAGGCAGACCTGGGGGCCTTTATTAGGCCCCCGGCTGCCATTAGAGACACAGACACTCGGTGATCGTATCGCCGGGTGTCAGTTGGATGAGAGGGAGCTCCTCCCTCTCTCCAAAACCACTCAGATGCGGTGCTCGCTATTGAACACCGCATCTGAAGGGTTAAACGGGTGAGATCGATACTAATATCGATCTCACACGGCAGAGCAGGGACGCCCCCAGCCCTCAGCTGCTTCTGGCAGATTTGACAGCTCCCTGCTCGGTTTACTTATTCCGATGCCGCAACGTAAAAAGTCTATGGCATCGGAATAAGGCCCGTTAGTGACCGACGTAGAAACACGATGGGCCGGTCACTAACGGGTTAAGTGAATCTGTCAGAGCAGCATATTAGAACTACAGATCTGTACTTCTAGTAGATAAAATGGCACAAAAACAGTGTACAGATATGGAGCTGTAATGTGCCGCCCTTACATAGAGCAGCATGTTAAGCTGACAGATTCACTTTAATTCTATATGTAAAGTATACATGACGCTCTCAGGACGACGTGTGGGGCGTCCCATGAGATTAATGCCTGCGTTACATGCTCTCACTCTGCTGGATTCATCTGAATGGCCGCCATGTAATGTTCCCATATGAAAGTAATCCCATAGGTGCAGAGGTTAGTCCAGTACTTCATAAAGGATTCATGTTTCTACGCTATTCTGTGACCTCTCACTGGTCTTTTTTTTTTCTGTCGTGTGTAATATGATTAACCCATCGTAAGTGGTGTGATTAGCCGCACGTTATCTCCCGAGATGTAACATTATGTGATCCCGCCACAACATCATCTTGCAGAATCCTCAAGAGACGCACGGACACCACAGGGTGAATTCACACTCTGTCTAATTGGTACAGATTCCACAATAATAAATGTGCAGCAATTTACAGTACATTACACGTGGACTCAGTAAAGGGGGGGGGGGAGGGGGGCGCGTCAAGTTCCCGAACTTCTGACATAATGAACATGTCATTTAAAAGTCGGAAAGAATTACGAAAAAATGGAGCAGTGAAAGAGACAGGAGCTGAAATCAGACAGCGACAGACAGCAGGGAAGACGTGGTTACCTTCTCCTCCGGAGTCCCTCAGCATTGTGTCCGCTACCACCACAATGGGCCTCTTGAGTACATGAGCGAGGACAAAGACGTGGAACTCCTCCAGGCTCTCGTACACCGGCTCCTCCGAGCCCTCCACACTGCAAAACAATCAGAAATCAAGTCCACTCTTCCGGCTGTTCATTTTACTGTTCAATGGTTTCCACTATCGATGCCCTATAAACGTTACAGATATTTACAATGGAATGTGATGTGGAACAAATAATCCCGTCATATAAACTGCAATGCAGAATTTACTAGGGGTCTTATGGGACCCTCCAGGAGTCAGATATTCAAAAGAGAGGACTCCGTAGTGAGCATTGCCCCCAGAGTGGAGATTGTTGGAGCTGCCATTACTAACCACTGAGAAGGGAAACCCCCACCATTACTTTGGCTGCCACAGGAACAATGGTGGTGCTGCAGTGGGTGGCACCACGTACCCTGTGTGCATTATGCCCCTTTGGCTGTAAGCTGAAGGGGCTGCAGTAGGATTTAACGGGACTGCTCCCCCCCCCCCCCCCAAAAAAAATAACAGCGCTGCTCTTGTCCACAGGCTGTGTCTGGTATTGCAGTATTCCCTTGAATGGGGATGAGCTGCAATACCAGCTCATAGACAAGAGTGCCGCTGTTTTAGGTAACAAAAAGCAGGTTGTTGTTTTTTTTTCTAATCCCAGACAACCCCTTTAAAATTGGCAACTAAGACCAGCAGCAATGAGACAGTATTGACGGTCAGAGGACTAGAACACGATTACATTTTATGAACATTCAGAGGTCCCAAGTCCACGGGCGCACGGATATAATCACTTGGCTGCTGGTTTTAAAAGACTTCGATTTTTTTTTTACAAGCCCCTCAAAGAAGTTCACACAATCTCTCCTAAGGAGGATGTGAAGTTGTGAGACGGACGGCACGATTTGGCCAAGTTTGCTGGTGAAAGTCCCGGGAATGACCTGCGACGCTACAAGGAGTCATCCAGGGACCTCATCAGAGGAAGGAACTCACTCCCAGCCGCAGAGTAAACAAGCACGAACACTGCAGCACTTGGAAGATTACGGCCTCTTACTTAGGAAGAGACGATTATTTGTGCCTGTGTGGGGTCCACCGCTCAGGACAGAGCAGAAAGAAGCAGCAGATTATCCCGTCCTCGACTAAAGCTTGGACGATTGGCAGCCATAAGCATTTATGGAATATCTATTAGCTATACTTACAAATGTCCAACCGTTAAAGACGACATAATGCTTTTTTTTTCTCTGTCACACAGCGCCACTTTGGACTAGAGGTTGAGTCAGGAATTGCAACACAGCTCTAGGTCAGGAGTGGCACCAAAGGGTCCACTGTGCTTACCAAGAACCCCATCCCCTTCACGCTAAGCATCGGTGGGGGTCCGGCAGTCACCGGATTACAATGGTTGTAGATTTGTCCCGGTTCTACAGCTAGGGAGGGGTGACCCAAGAGATGTGGAGCTGTCTATAGTGATCCATCATGTCATGCTATGATCTTCTAACCCCCCACGTATTATAAGCCGTGGACGTCACCCGTTACTTACCCCACACAATTTGAACCATTGGTCCCATAATGCATCCGTGGTTCACTAGACGCGAGCTTAATTAACTCATTCCACTCTTTCTGCCATTCCTCTTCAGTGTACACAAGACCGGACTGCAAGCAGATGAAACAAGATGGAGTTAGGAACAGGCTGAAGAGAAATACTGCATTAAAGGGGAACCCTCTCCCCAACACCCCCTGCCTCCATAAAAAGCTTCATGGGAAACTATGGAAAAAACATCTGTTCTCTGCTGCCAGCAGAAAGGGAATATGACTGCTAGGGCTATAGTATAACCCCCAACTGCTGCAGAACCCCTTTTTATAGAGGGTATGATAGCTACAGATTGACTGACATGATCATAGTCTTGTCACAGAGCTTAGTCCGCAGATGGACTAGCATTATGAGGTTCTGCAGCAGCGGAGACAACCTAGAACGCACACTGCACTGCTGTAGAAGCTCTTTGGGAGGAGCAGGAGGTACTTTAGGTCAGTATGTCTCGGCTTGATAAACTATTATGCAGTACTCTGTCTCAGCTGCTGCAGAACAGGCTTTAATTGCTGCTGATTGACATGGAGAGGTGAGATGCCCGCTTGGCCTGACAGGGATGGATGGCACCAAGAGGAGGCGGATAAAATTCTTCCAGTTCTCAGTGAATAGAAGGGTTGTGGTCCTGAAATGCCAAGGCCGCTCCCCTACAGCGTTCATAGGTGAAACTTTGTGCTGTTTGGGTATTACGAGCGATGAAAGAATAAGGAGAGGGGTCCCCCCACCCCCTCACAGTGATGGACAGGCTGCTATATATCTGCATTCACATACAAAACATAGAAAAAAAGCTGTGTAAGGGAAATAAAGCAGGAAAACAAAGAGGTCCCTCTAAAACATCAGACATTTATTGGGGTCCCTAGAGCCATCGGAATTCATAGGGGTCACATGACACAACCAATCAGTCTGGATCATTCCAAAAAAACGCCGGTTCTCTGTCCAGTGATTAATTGAATTCATTACCTTTGTATAATAATCTCCTCCAAGCCGCTTGTAATTTCACGATCACACATTTAATCAGATTACCCAAATTAATTCTCCACCACATTATAGTCAGATGAAGCCTGTAGACCTACGTAACGACTGGGCCATACCATCCTTCTCCCGCCACCACTTGAATGGTACGTTCCCACTTCTCCTACCTCTTTGTTCTGCATAGTTTGTTGGAATCGCCATCTCCGTTTCAGCGCTTCCTTCTCTGCGCCTTTATCCATCAATGTGTAGAGAGACTTGCGGAGCATGAGGTCCCGGTCGTGAAAGCCCCACATCCCTGAAATCATGCGGACTATTAGAACCATCCACAGGTCATTACCACCCTCAACATCCTCCAGTTCTTGACTAGGACTTACCCAGAGAGGCTGCATGCAGCAAGCAGTTCCCATCACCCGTTGTTGCCAATGGGAGAAGCCTCTGGTAGGATGGGTCGACTTGTGCCCACCAGTTGAGACGACCTGCAGAGGGACAAACAATGTTACTCTCATACGTCCGTATAAATAGAAGACGAGAATAGGTAAATTATACAAGAGTTCCCAGAAAGAGGAGAGCAAATATATGATTGATGAAGAGACAATATCATAGACTAGAAGTACAAAGCAGTGACGGCAAACATTGCTATAGGGTACGAGATCTCAATGAGAACTGAAAAGCAATGGAAAATAATCCCTCATGTGAAGCCGAAGTCATAAAATAATCAGATCCACCATCTAAACACTCAGCGTAAAAAAAGAAGCCTAGCAAAGGTTAGGACATCGAGATACAACTTGTGTAATATGGGGGGAAATCAACGCCCGGGCCCTATAGGGGGGTGGGGGAGCAGCAGCAGCGGAAATGTACTAAATAAGCCATGCAACCAATCAGCTACAGGTAAGGGATATACAGAAGACAAGCAATGTCTAGAAATATATTACAGAATGTCGAGATGAAAACATGAACGACTGGTAAGTCCAGAAATGTGAATGTGTCACCAGCAGATGGAGCGAGAGTTGGTCAGGGGTTAACCTTGCCAGGCATGGGGACCGGTCACAGGTGGCCGATTCCACGTTGAGTCAGGGATCAAGGTTCCCAGAGGAGTCAGAAAGGAAGACCGACCAGGCGGGCAACTCCACCAAAGGAGGAGAAACCTGCGGGTGTACAGATTGGCCCCCATGCAAAAGCAGCAAAGCAAATAGTAAGCTCCGGTGGTACTGGAGCAGGGGGATTAGGTGCTGGGCTCAGCAGAGGGGTAAGTCTGGATAGAAGGAGACAAGTGCCCCAATAAAATGCAGAGAGGGAATTTTCCGAGCTTTAGCCAGGAGAGCGACTCGCAATTTGCGGCTTTGTAGGAAACATTATGTCCATAGGTTTGTTTTTGGAGCAATCCTAAATGCATCTTTTATGGCGGGAACGAGAGATGAAGATGGTCCCAGAAACTTGCGCAAACTATCGTGTCAAAGTCTTTTAAAAGGGCCGCGCAGGGAAAGATTCCTGGGATCCCCTGAATCTTGATATCACTCCTTCAGAGCTCGGCCTCTACAGAGTCCGGGGTGTGACCAGAGTCTGCACGGTAGAAAGCAAAAAGTCTAATTCCCGGTCGTCGTCTTGCGGTGTCTGGGACATTTCATTCTGCAGATGTGGAAGTTCGGACATGTGGGACGTCTGCAGCGTGGTTTTATATGCTCAAGGTCAGCAATCGTTGGGAGGAAGGTCAATAACTTTGTGGATCAGCCGGTCTTCTCTCTCAGACCTCGTTGGCATAAGGGGATGGTAAATTCTGACCACAGATAGGGGCTGGAGACTTGCCCCCACTGTTGTCCTTTCTGCTCACGGTAAAGAAAAAGTATCATGCCCTATCATGGTGTTTTTTGCATTTGCTAAATTAAAAAAAGAAAAAAAACCTGTCACAAAAAGTTTAAAAATAAGTATTTTAAAATCTGCCTAAAAAAACGGAAGGAATTTCCAGACAGATTTTTTTTTTCTGCTTGCCAAAAACGCTGTGTGTACATATCAGAGGATGCGGCAGCAAATGAGCTGAATGCCAAGAAGGAACCGCAGCTGAAGGTTTTGTGCACGTAAAAAGGAAAGAGTTACGGAATGGCAGCCTAGTACAGCGAAATGCAGTGAAAGCAGCTCTGGAGTAGAATACAGGATGTAACTCAGGATCAGTACAGGATAAGTAATGTGTGTACACAGTGACTACACCAGCAGAATAGTGAGTGCAGCTCTGGAGTATAATACAGGATGTAACTCCGGATAAGTAATGTAATGTATGTACACAGTGACTCCACCAGCAGAATAGTGAGTGCAGCACTGGAGTATAATACAGGATATAACTCAGGATCAGTACAGGATAAGTAATGTAATGTATGTACACAGTGACTCCACCAGCAGAATAGTGAGTGCAGCTCTGGAGTATAATACAGGATGTAACTCAGGATCAGTACAGGATAAGTAATGCAATGTATGTACACAGTGACTCCCCCAGTAGAATAGTGAGTGCAGCTCTGGAGTATAATACAGGATGTAACTCAGGATCAGTACAGGATAAGTAATGTATGTACACAGTGACTCCACCAGCAGAATAGTGAGTGCAGCTCTGGAGTATAATACAGGATATAACTCAGGATCAGTACAGGATAAGTAATGTATGTACACAGTGACTCCACCAGCAGAATAGTGAGTGCAGCTCTGGAGTATAATACAGGATGTAACTCCGGATAAGTAATGTAATGTATGTACACAGTGACTCCACCAGCAGAATAGTGAGTGCAGCTCTGGAGTATAATACAGGATATAACTCAGGATCAGTACAGGATAAGTAATGTATGTACACAGTGACTCCACCAGCAGAATAGTGAGTGCAGCTCTGGAGTATAATACAGGATGTAACTCCGGATAAGTAATGTAATGTATGTACACAGTGACTCCACCAGCAGAATAGTGAGTGCAGCTCTGGAGTATAATACAGGATATAACTCAGGATCAGTACAGGATAAGTAATGTAATGTAAGTACACAGTGACTCCACCAGCAGAATAGTGAGTGCAGCTCTGGAGTATAATACAGGATGTAACTCAGGATCAGTACAGGAGAAGTAATGCAATGTATGTACACAGTGACTCCCCCAGTAGAATAGTGAGTGCAGCTCTGGAGTATAATACAGGATATAACTCAGGATCAGTACAGGATAAGTAATGTAATGTATGTACACAGTGACTCCACCAGCAGAATAGTGAGTGCAGCTCTGGAGTATAATACAGGATGCAACTCAGGATCAGTACAGGATAAGTAATGTATGTACACAGTGACAGCACCAGCAGAATAGTGAGTGCAGCTCTGGAGTATAATACAGGATGTAACTCAGGATCAGTACAGGATAAGTAATGTATGTACACAGTGACAGCACCAGCAGAATAGTGAGTGCAGCTCCGGAGTATAATACAGGATGCAACTCAGGATCAGTACAGGATAAGTAATGTATGTACACAGTGACTCCATCTGCAGAATAGTGAGTGCAGCTCTGGAGTACAATACAGGATGTAACTCAGGATCAGTACAGGATAAGTAATGTATATACACAGTGACTCCACCAGCAGAATTGTGAAGGCAGCTCTGAAGTATAATACAGGATGTAACTCAGGATCAGTACAGGATAAGTAATGTAATATATGTACACAGTGACTCCACCAGCAAAATAGTGAGTGCAGCTCTGGAGTATAATACAGGATGTAACTCAGGATCAGTACAGGATAAGTGACATATGTTCACAGAGAACTCTTTCTGCAGATTTATTCTATATGTAAACTTTACATTTTTGTACACTGTAGGGTGGACACGTCACATATAAGGTGGGGGTGGTTATCAAATAGTGACGGCAAACAACCGTGAAATCTTCTGAAACTTATCAAAAACTTTAGATAATAGAAATCTTCCCTCCCCATGTGCACAACATATTTTCAGTATATGGAAATCTCCCGTCCCCTGCATAGAGGTGTGACTTGGCTCTGCCCGCTGCTGTCCTCCAGGTAAGGCGATGGGGGAGCCCCTGTCATTGATCCCTGTCGCTGTGACAGGCACTAGTTGTTGCTGCTGATACATAAATAGCTGAAAGTTGATGCCATTATCTCCGAAGGTAGATAACGTAACACAGCCCCCCCCCCCCCTACTCCATGTTGTGTCAAAAAGCAGCGCCATCTGTTTATGTAACCGGACGCCTCGTGGAGAGATCCGGCCTCAACATGAAGACATGTATTTATGAGCGACTGCAGGCACGGACAGCCCCGCCCTCCAGGTCATGTGACCACTTCAGGCATTCTGGGAATGTGGCAATGTGACAGGTATTTCTTTTTTTTCATTGGTTTAGTGGTGACAGATCTCCAGGTTTTACTAGGAGACGTACAGAGGAGCGATCATCAGCGGTCAGGCTGAAATTTGCTGCTGGTGTCAGCAATAAGTGAATGGGATGAATTTAAAGCAGCTCATCCCGGGAGAGCCCTATTAAAAGGGCTTGTCCAGTTTTATGTCAAATTAAAACATTTGCCACTATCGAATATACTTTGTGTTTCAGTTCCTCAAGATTCAATCTCTCTTGCGGTCAGTGAATGGAAACATTCCCCATTACAGCTTTCTTTTCACAGCTGAGGGTTTGTTACAAATCCATTCTAAACAATCCCCTGTGAGCTAAACTGCCCGGACTCCAGATCGATATATCTCAGGACAGACGACGCCAGTGCGGACCCCCAGGTTATGTCAGGAGACATAATGGCACCGGAGACGTTATTAGTTGTCCAGCCCGTGTGACCACTGTCCTCTACACATGGCTGGACCCCTCAGGACATGGACTGTGATAGTCCTCGGTGCACACAGTATTAATAAAGACTCATTTCTGTCTTAGATACGCGAGTGTGATGTCGCTCATCTCACAGGAATCTCCTCTCGGCCTTCAATCAATCAGTCACGACAGTTTCCAGCGAATGGCGTCTTCTGAGAAACGGAGTGAAGTCACCAGTTCCCGGCCCCCATCCTCATAGATATTCATGGATTCAGCAGCCAAAATGACGGCTGGCACAAGATTCCCCATTGGAGGGATTGTATAGTGCAGGTGGTGCCCACACTTATATAGTACAGGTGGTGCCCACACTTATATAGTGCAGGTGGTGCCCACACTTATATAGTGCAGGTGGTGCCCACACTTATATAGTGCAGGTGGTGCCCACACTTATATAGTGCAGGTGGTGCCCACACTTATATAGTGCAGGTGGTGCCCACACTTATATAGTGCAGGTGGTGCCCACACTTATATAGTGCAGGTGGTGCCCACACTTATATAGTGCAGGTGGTGCCCACACTTATATAGTGCAGGTGGTGCCCACACTTATATAGTGCAGGTGGTGCCCACACTTATATAGTGCAGGTGGTGCCCACACTTATATAGTGCAGGTGGTGCCCACACTTATATAGTGCAGGTGGTGCCCACACTTATATAGTGCAGGTGGTGCCCACACTTATATAGTGCAGGTGGTGCCCACACTTATATAGTGCAGGTGGTGCCCACACATATATAGTGCAGGTGGTGCCCACACTTATATAGTGCAGGTGGTGCCCACACTTATATAGTGCAGGTGGTGCCCACACTTATATAGTGCAGGTGGTGCCCACACTAGTGGGGGCCTCCGGGACTGTACGTATGCATCGGTCTGTATAGAGATCAATGGTGTGCTAAAAATGGATGAACGTGATTGGTGAGGATAATTGTCCCCCGTTGTTCCAATGACATTACTTCTCTACGTGCAAAAAAAAAAACGGTGGCTGCCATAGCAAATAAAATGGCTTACTTGTCACCAGGCAGGGGTGACCATAGAGAAGAGGGGGGGGGGGGTGTTCTTTCCCTAATTACGTAAAGGCGGGTCCGGCGGTATTTAACATCTCCGTATATAGAGAGCTATACAAGGGTTCACATTGAACATGGGGGCGTAGGGTATAAAACTGCCCAAGGAACAGAACGACTTCCAAAACAAAGCACCCTATAATAATGTAATGATGGCGCCTTTAATAAGCAGTGGTTGTTATTCCCATGAATCACTGACCTATTTAATTAGAAGGTATAATAGACGGCAATGCAAAAATGTTATAATTACCCCCAAACAAAAAAATCAAATCGACTTTTGTTGGAGGAACTTGATGAATTAGCAGCCGGCAGCGCCGGTCACAACAGAAGTGACATCAACCCCGAGGAATCTGCTCCCACACCAGTACATAAGGCTTTGTTTATCAACCTCGCTGTCTGGGATTCCTCCGCTGCCATCAATGACTCATGCCTGCCAGGAGGGGGCGCAAAATGCCACGCTGGGAGTTGTAGTATCCCATAGGAGCCAAGCTGCAAGTGTCAATCTACTACAACACTCCTCTACATGGCAGAAAATAATTCAAGTGCAGCTCCGGTCAGAAATGAAAGTTCTGCACTCCTGTCTATAGGGGGCAGTGTTATAGTAGTGAGTGACGTGAGGCTTATGAGACAGATTAGTGATCATAAACACTCAGAGCAGTTGTCCTTTACCCCCTCGTGCAAAGTCAATTACTCAGCAGGTGGCGCCAGCGAGAAGCTCCTTCCATGGTGACTAGAGGGATGATGGGAGTGACAAACGTTTTCCATTCTTTGTTGATACCATTGATGTTCATATCAGTAGTGAGTGGAGTTACACTTGAAGGCCCCATTCAGTTCTATTGACACCTTTCCGTATCGCTACGGATGGGTGTCCGTGCCGTAGAACTGTGCCGGGAATTACTTTGTACGGGAGCACGGCCCGAAAATGCAGCCGGTCGTGCCCGCAATGCGGCCGTGTGTATGTGGCCTTAGGGTTCGTATGTTCTTTGATGCTGTAAGAATAATTTAGTCCAAAGACCCCTCGGATGCATCTATTCTGTATTTTATTCCTTACATAGGGTCAGAGAACCTGGGACAGGACACATACAAGGGAGACCAGGTTGTTTACTAAGTCCAGAAAGGGAGAGGAATTGGCCATAAGTATGTGACCCCCTTTCATTTTGTCACAGATGGTCCCATTGTGATAACATGTCGGTGCTCAGCCGGACGGTACAGAACATGTAACTCACCAGCATGCTCCAGGGCCACCAGCATGGACTGCTCAATGAGGTCCCGCTCGATGAAGCTCCGGAAATCCTCGTTGTACATGGTTAAGTCGGGGAGCTGGAAGGTGCAGATGGGGTGCTCCAGCGGGTGCTCGCTGCCTCCGTTACTAGACACATGGGATCGAGCCAGGGAGACGATGGAGGAACTCGCGTGAGAGATGCCCCGGGACAGGCGCTTCTCTAAAAAGAAGAGACATCGTCTGATCATACAGAGCACAGGGCAAAAACAGCTGATAAGAGAGGACAACAACATGACAGACACCAAAACCCCAAATACATCTCTCTCGGCTTACTGTGGTAGAACCGTCTTGAAGCGGTCTGGTTTTCTGTAAATAAAATTGGGGGAATTCAGGCTTCGTTCACATCTGTGTCGGGACTCCGTTCATGCGTTCCGTCGGAGCTTTCAGTCAGAGGAACCCATGGACGGAACCCTGACAAACCAACGGAAACCACAGGTTACCGATAAATAGCGCAGTCGACTGCACTACTCATTCTCTCAAAACGACGGAACCCTTGCACAACGGTGACAAACGGAAACCACTTGCACCGGATCCGTCACCATTGACATGGTTTCCGTTTGTTTCAGCTCAGATTCCGTTCATTGGTTCCCCTGACTGTAAGGTCCAACGGAACCCATGAACAGAGTCCTGACGCAGGTGTGAACGAAGCCTTATTTAGATGTTTCATACGTCCGTCTTAATATAAAACATTTATTAAGAGGCGCATCTTGGACAGTCCGAGCGCCAGAAAGGGAAATCTACAGCAGCTGCGAGCTACGTAAATTTCCACTATAATTTACGGCCAGTTTCTGGTGTACATTATAGTATATTTGTCGGGCCGCAGGTGGCCCCGTCACCTTACTCTAAGCCTGTCCACCTTTTTCTTTTAAACAGGCAAAAAGTCGCAATTTATTGCGCAAATATTGCGTGCGTCATCATTTTGGACTTTTTTTGTGCCGTAATACTGGCGTAAAGCCATCGATAAAGTCCCCCCGATGACTTCACTGAAAAGTTCTGCAACTTTATAATCTAATTTGTGTTCCATTCTTCAACATTTTCAAGATCCCTACTTGCTGTCAGTGAATGAGATTATTCTTGTATACAACCAGAGGCTGAAAGCCCAGCCCTAATACTTCTCATAGTCGATGGTTATATATTATCCGGTCTACACAATGCCCTGTGAGGAAAAAATTACCTGCACTGATGCATTGTAGCAAACTATCATGACAGGAGAGAGATTGGTGTGGCTGAGGATTGTCTAGGTTGGATACAATTGTAACAAGCTGCGAAAAAAGCATCAGCTCTGTGCAAACTTTCTTCCGCTGGATGTCTTCATTCACTAGCAGTAAGCAGAGATCTTGAAAATGGTGAAGATTTGAAACACAAAGTACATTAGAAGCTTGCAGAACGTTTGGTTATAGATGGATTAGGCCGTGTTTTGGTTATTTTACCTCCTCCGCACGTCGTCCGGGGTGCGCAGCGCGGTTATACCCCAGACTCTGCGCCTGCAGGTGTGGGTACATGATACACTGACACACATTCCTGTCATGCTTTAAGCACCGGGATCTCTGCAGCTACAAGTGTTGTGTTGAGCCTGTCATGTCTTCATGTTGGCGGCTGCAGTCAGATGTAAAGGTCACGGGCAGGCTGCGCCTTGTTTATTCTAAGTTTACACAGTGATGGAAAGCGCTCAGCGCTGCAAAGAGATAGAACGCAGGTGTAATTGTAGCAGCAAAAGTATCCGGCCCGTGACTTGGAGCGTGCCGAGAAAGCGATCGCCAAACTGCAACACCTCGACTCATTTTAAACATGGATGTTCCCTTTTAGAGAAGGTTCTGGGGCCGAGAGAAATTCTGAAATGGGTCAAGAAAACCCCACATCATTTAAGGGGATTTCAAATTAGAATCGTTTGTCCATAATATTTCTACCAGAGTTTATTCAATTCCAGCTCCAGGGTTACATGTGGGCTGTCGTGTGGGAATTCCGAGCTCAGTTTCCCCTAGAGTACAAGTAGGGACAGGGGTGTGACTATGGACGGGACGTTTACAAGACTGACCGACAGAGAGGGTAGTGTAGAATCAATTACTTGTGTAGGTTAGTATGTAGCTCCTGTGACTGGGTGACAAAACAGTTCTCCATAGCCTTCAAAATGGCTGCAATTTTCTGTCTCTAGTCGCGGGTGTCGAAGCAGACTAAGAACAAGTCTGACGTGTATGAATTTTCACCAATGTAGAAGTGTATTCCATGGTCACCAGTGCAACAGCGCCCCCCCCCCCGTAAGGAGCAATCCTTTAAATACACGAAGTTACATTCCCGATACATCATAGAGCCCTTCACTTTAAGCAGCAAGAGACTGTGACTATCAAGTAGGAATGAAACATCCCACAATATCGCCCTAAAACGGACGCCCGCAATATATCACCTTGCACGGCGTCATCCTGCCTCTGTAGTGCCGGTCTCATGGAGCGAGCGGCTTCTGGGGGTTTGAAGCCTCTAGCGTCGTTGAAGTTGTGAGACAGTCCGCCTGCAGTGGCTTGCCGTAGCTGGTCGTAGTCATTGAGAGCGGCATTGACGTCCCATTGTTTACCTAGGAGACAAAATTATATTCGGTTTTACTAAAATATTTGGGAAGAAGCCATTCAGTATTCCCAGCAGACAAAGACATTTTTAGGGCCTGGTTGGACAACCCTCAAAGAGTCCAATTATAGGATCAACCAACATAAACAGTGGATTCCCATTACGTATCTTATACTTTTCCTGAAATTACAGTCTGTACTATAGTCCAAAGCCACATTCACAATTTCTGAAGGCTTCAGAGCTTAAATTCCCCAGCATCGCCTGCTTGTTCAATGTCTGCCCGGAGTAATTTGCATTAAAGGATAGTGTAATCTTTTGTCCAGACACTGTATAATAATCTGATGTAGGAAAAGAAAAAACAAAACTGTGCCTTTGCTGACTGTTTTCAATAGAAACCAGAAGAATTGTGAATGCAGCTCTGGAGTATAATACAGGCTGTAACTCAGAAATAGTCCAAGATACGTAATACGATGTATTTACAAAGCCACTCAGCTTTTTATATAGATCATAACATACATATAACGCTGTCCAAAGGCGCACATGTCCTTTAAAGGTGTCCAGAGTCCAGTACCTGACACCTCAAGCGACTCCTTCAGAAGGACATTAACGACTATATAACCTGAAGAATTCCCTGTGGGTCAAACCTTATAGACGAGTATGAAGAGCACAGGTAAGACCCGGATGCCTGGTCCGACCTGAGGGCTCAATCTGTGCCCCGATGTAATTGGCTCCACAATTAAAAGGTCTTATACCAGGAGGCGGGTTGTACATCTCCGCTCTCGTTCTAGATCAGTTACCACATTTCCGTTCTATAACTGCATTTCGCTTCCATCAAACCATGGTTGAAGTGTTTTAGCCACAGAGTTTCCATCTGCTGAACGGCTTGAAGTGTCTCCATTTGACACGGATGAATTATACAATAGCGGTAGATATGTTTACGGAAATGTCAGCCGTCTGATTTATATTGTCAGAAAACAAATAGTCTCCCATCAGCAGGAAAGAAAATGCCTTCTGTCACGTCAACGGCACACACTCCACTGCTTATCCTGAAAAGGAGCGTACAGCCGCTATAGGGCCCATACATCAGCCAGATGGGAATGAATAGTAGGTAAGAGGAAACGGCCGGAAGGTCGCGTCCACCTCCTGAACCACACGAGGGAAGAGTTAACAACCTCCAGAGCCTCCTGCTTTAAGATCGAAAGGTGCGGTGGTGCGAACCAGCACCAAAGGGGAGGCTCGTTTTCGCTTTGCAGGTCAACCTCCTACTAGCAGATTAGAGACAGCGATGAACCCCTTAAAGAAGAGCTCTACACCCAAAATAAAAACTTAACTTTGGGTTGAGCTTCCAGCAATCTCCAACCCAACCAGATCCTAAACTCTTCCTGCTCCTATCTCCACCTTGTGAGGTTTCTTCTGCAGGACTTATCTTGACAACTTGGTGGTGTTGTCAGACCCGCCCCCTGGTATCTTTCTGCTACGTCTGAAGGTTTGTCCAGAAGTGACAGCCAAGATTGAGGAGAACCCCCTTCCTCCTCCAGGCTATAAATTTGAACACAAAAGCAAATACAAGATCTGACCGAACCCTCCGAGAGTCAAAAAAAGGACCAAAATATTAAGCAGAATCAAACCTACAAAAACGGAAGAGACGGGGCTACCGAGGACCTTCCAATAACTACACCGATTCTCTACCATTATAATGCCCGTAAAAAAATAAAAAATAAATAATATACAAAACTTTATGGCCTGAGGACCTCATATCTCAGAGTTGCTCCACAACGTACACCGGTGTAAAGAGGTCGACCGCGCGCGCCGCCGCCTCTGTCCGACTCTTTCCTGAAATTTCAGCAGTAAATTTAAAATTCCAAAACTTCAAAAGGTTAATGTGTCAAACGCAAAAACCGGTAACATGGGCTCCGATTTCATCAGCTCCAATGTCTGGCTCGTTACGGAGTAGCTGAATTTAGTCTCACCTCCCATCTGGACTTGCTGGAAAGTCCCCACACCTTCAGTGTCAGCCAAGAGATGAGGTCACCGCTCAGCAGAACAAAAAGGAGCAGTAATGAGGACGGCCATTAACCATTCACTTAGAAGCAGCACAATGCATGGACACCTTACTGGAAAAGAGAGGGGGGAGCAGGGGAAAGAGAGCGGGGTGAGGGGGCGCACAAGAGAATCTCTTCTAACCTTTTCTTGATACAAGAAGTAACTACAGTACATTAGCCATGGAACAATTTGTTTAGTCACAGAGTCACCAAGGCTTCATAGACATGCACAGCCCCTGCTCTCTCCTCCCTCTCTATGCCGCTCCTTTCATAAAGTTTTACACCAAATTCAATGCACCATCCGGCAGCGAAACATTGTGGAAATGACAAGAAAACAATGGCTGGCACTCAGTGTTTCACCCATAGTGACAATGTGCCAAAATATTCTGGAGACCCAAACCTACAAAACGCATGAGGTGGAGCGTGTCCCATACATAGGCTCGGTGACGGCGAATATACACAGCTGGCCCCATACAGCCTATAATCTGCCAGATTCCACCATTATCTGTCCGTACGAGAAGGAGACGAGCGGCCGGTGAACAGTAAGAAGATGTTAGTCCCTAAGGTCTCCTCTTATGTATAACACAACTTTCTGCTCTGCCCTTAGATAAGGTGGGGGCTTGAAACGCTCACAGAACAGCAGATCTCACAGCCAAGCCAGTCCAAAAGTTCTAAGAGACCCCACTGCTGGAGACGAATAGTAATTATGGGCGAGGGCCCTACAGCTTCTCTGCAGCGGGCCCGCAGCCTTTGTTATACATGTCTGCATAGCGGATGTAGAGTCAATGCTGGATACATGAGGTGCAGCGTTTCTATAAAGGGGTTATGGGGTCTGGAGGCTCACAAGGAACCCAACGAGATCATTAGTCTCCTATGCAATGCAATAGCACCAGCGGTGCCCCCACATTAGCACTATAAGAAGGGAGCCAATCAGAGCTAACCCCTCCCCAATTATCTCTCTAAATCCTTAGAAGGCATAGAGAAGGTGGAGACCCCCTTTAATAATGACCATGTCAGTCTCTGTAACCACAGCGTCTTCTTGTCATGTTCCCCACAGGACGCTGCGGAACATCTTACGGAGGTGATGATACGTCGACGGGAGAGATTTTCCGTGTTGCTGAGATCAGACGGCTCGTTATTATAACTATATTGATCACTTACACTGGAAACGTGTAGAAAGTGAGAGGATGACGGGTGTCTGCTCCTATACCTTTAGTCCAGCATCTAATATTGTAGATCTCGCATCCCACAGAGCAGAAATAACCAGTTAGGAGACTCCTAATCCTAAAATAAAAGTGACGGGGGCAGATTATATGTTTGCAATTTGGGGCTGTTTTTCTGGAGATTCTCTACCTGTCCAATAATCCGGAATATCTGGCATCTACCAGGACAAATGATAGGAATCTGACTGTACATATGAATATACATCATAATATGTTCACACCCAACCCTGATGGTTCAGAATTCCAATTATCCAGCACTTTGGAGGTCCCAAGAATGTCGGATTATTAGAATTTTATTGAATTATTCCCAAAAATGTATTCTCTGCCAAAACGGCAGAATTAAAACTCTGCAACACCCGTTATAGCTATATTTAGGGAAATGACTGTTGTCGTTGTCCCCCCAAACCTCTTCTATATGGGGAGAGGCGCGGCCCAGAGGGGAGAGGCGCGGCCCAGAGGGGAGGGGCGCGGCCCAGAGGGGAGAGGCGCGGCACAGAGGGGAGAGGCGCGGCACAGAGGGGAGAGGCGCGGCACAGAGGGGAGCGGCGCGGCACAGAGGGGAGCGGCGCGGCACAGAGGGGAGCGGCGCGGCACAGAGGGGAGAGGCGCGGCACAGAGGGGAGGGGCGCGGCACAGAGGGGAGGGGCGCGGCCCAGAGGGGAGGGGCGCGGCCCAGAGGGGAGAGGCGCGGCACAGAGGGGAGAGGCGCGGCACAGAGGGGAGAGGCGCGGCACAGAGGGGAGAGGCGCGGCACAGAGGGGAGAGGCGCGGCACAGAGGGGAGAGGCGCGGCACAGAGGGGAGAGGCGCGGCACAGAGGGGAGAGGCGCGGCACAGAGGGGAGAGGCGCGGCACAGAGGGGAGAGGCGCGGCACAGAGGGGAGAGGCGCGGCACAGAGGGGAGCGGCGCGGCACAGAGGGGAGCGGCGCGGCACAGAGGGGAGCGGCGCGGCACAGAGGGGAGCGGCGCGGCACAGAGGGGAGCGGCGCGGCACAGAGGGGAGCGGCGCGGCACAGAGGGGAGCGGCGCGGCACAGAGGGGAGAGGCGCGGCACAGAGGGGAGAGGCGCGGCACAGAGGGGAGAGGCGCGGCACAGAGGGGAGAGGCGCGGCACAGAGGGGAGAGGCGCGGCACAGAGGGGAGAGGCGCGGCACAGAGGGGAGCGGCGCGGCACAGAGGGGAGCGGCGCGGCACAGAGGGGAGAGGCGCGGCACAGAGGGGAGAGGCGCGGCACAGAGGGGAGAGGCGCGGCACACATGTATTACAGGGTTGCCCATTTCTAATAGCCCCATGCACACAACCGTGGTTTCCATTATCTGTGTGAAGGCCATGGGACATAGCCGGTTCTATTCCTGGCCGTGTTTGCCGCTCGGTCTCGCCCATTCAAGTCAAACCTATAGCACATACAGAACGTATGCGGAGGACACACTGGTGACATATGGACTGCAAAAAACGGACCACGGATCGGTTGTTTACGGGCCA